>NC_056736.1:716458939-716473939 GCF_019279795.1 Protopterus annectens | reverse complement strand
ACAAGATCGGCCCTTCACAAACCCAAACTGGGTGGGGTCCAGTGTTTGAAGGTTGCCAATGTCTTTGTTTATAAGTTCCATGATAATACGCTCCATGGCCTTGCAGATAAGGCTTGTCAGACTGATGGGACGGTAGTTTCCGGGATCCAAGGTGGATCCCCTTGTGGATTGGGATAACTGTAGCTCTGCGCCACTCAGTGGGCATGAAACCTGAGGTGAGGCTATGATTAAACATGACACTTAGGTGAGGTGCCAGTTCATATTGTAGTTCATGTAGTACACAGCCGGGATGTCATCTGGTCCCATGGATGCTGTATTCTTGGCTTTAGAGTGCTTTTGTACCCGTGTGGCGTTATTACTGGAATTTGGCAATCTTCCGGTATTGAGATGGGCCATTTAGGGGTGAGAGGGGGTGAAGTTGGCACTGAATCGATCTGCCAGGATATTGGCAATATCCTTTGGATCAGTATATTTAATGCCATTCTGTTTTAGCTCAGAGCAGATCTGAGCATTGCCATTTAGATTTTTGACATAGTTATAGAATGCTTTGTGGTTGTCTTTGGAATCTTTGGCAATTTTATTTTCGTAACTAGCTTTGGAGGATTTTATGAGGCATCTCAGTTTCTTACTGAGGCTAGTAAGGGAGTTTTTTGCATCCTGGGATTTTCCTCTTTTCTGCAAAAGTTTCTTCCTTTTGTTGTAAAGTTTGTTTATGGCAGGGGACCACCAGATTGGCTTCCTTGTTTTGGATGAGAGCATTGTGGTTCTATTTGGGATGGCACGACTCATGCATGAGTGGATGTGCTCATACAGTGCCTTAGTGTAGGATTCAGCAGTTTCAGTTCCCATCTGCATGGGTGTCATGAAGTTTGTCACTTCTGACTTGAGTAGCATGAAGTTGGCTTTGGAGAAGTTTTTTATGGTGGTTTCTTTACTGGGGGGTGGGAGTGGGATGTGGATGTTAAGGGTGATTAGCTTATGGTCAGACCTGACTAAAGAGGGGGTGACCATAGGTATGGAGCACTGATTTCCCATGTTGGTAATGACCAGGTCTAGGATATTGGAGCCCCTGGTAGGACTATGGATTAGTTGATCCAGGGCGTTGGAATTTATGAATTCCAAGAACCGTTGCGCAAAGGTGTTGGGACATGAGTAGTTTTCCCAGTTAATGGCAGGGTAGTTAAAATCACCCAGTATTAGGGTGTTTGGTTCTATCTTAATATTTTCCAGTATGTTTAGAAAGGTGTAGTGAGAATCTTGGGGTATGGTGGGGGATCTGTAGCAAGCTACAATTTGGATTGCAGTCTTACCTAGTGTTAGTTGCACTTGGAGAATTTCAGACACATTGTGTTGGCCAACTAGCCTGGTGGTGTGAATATCCTTGGTGAATATTGACACTCCTCCACCTTTAGTGTTTCGGTCCTGGTTTGGTGGCCGAAACGTGTGGTAAGAGTTGTAGCCTGGTATTGCAGGGGTGTAAAGTAATACTTACTTTTTCTTTTGTCTTGGTTGGCTCTGCCCCGCTCCGATCGCCCTCGCTAATACTCGGGCTCTCTCCGCTCCCCTGCCCTACTCCCTATTCCCTCCGGCCCCCACTACCTCTAAATTTATAGTAATCACAGCCACACCCAGAGCTCACCCTCACATCACCTCCACCAATCATAGCTCCTCAAGTCATATCACATTATACCACACCAACTTGCTCCACACAAAAACACTCCCAATCACGCTCATTCCCACTAGGCGTTTTTTACATCACCCACACTACTTCCCCATCCACATATAGTGCAACCCTATAATTCCTATTCAGACCCCCCACCTAGAAACAACTTAAAACTTTATAACCATGACTATCACGCAACTAAGTCTAGTCTGTCTTCTCATAATTCTTTACAACACCACAAGTTATCACTCTAGCAATATCCCTAAACTTAGTAGCACAACACTGCATTATGCACTCTCGTATAAAGACACCACACATTATAATAATACCTGCCCACAGTTATTCAAGAACTACATAACGGACCAATTCAGGACTAAACACATATCCTCTCATTCCTACTCCAAAAAATTACAATACTTTCTCACAATCCTCACCAACCTCCAACATCTGTATAACCATTTTAACTCCAGGCTCACCATAAGTGGGGATTATCCACCCCAACCCAGGCCCAAATCCATCCTGTCCAACTCAACCTGCTCCAACACAAATGTCAGAACATAACATCCCCACTTTCTTCATCCCTGGGCAAATCAATAACAGCAGCAAAACCAACCATCTAATATTTAATGCTAAATATTAATATTAGAAGTATCAAAAATAAAATACCTGAACTCCAGGCCACAATAGCACACTACTCCCCAGACATAGTTGCTTTAACAGAAACCTGGCTAAATAAAAACATAGCTAACTCAGAAGTTCTCCCTACCGGCTACAATATCATTAGACAAGACAGACCACTTTGTAAAGGGGGTGGAACTGCCTTACTGTACAAGTAAAACTTAACTGTCCGTCAATTACCAAACTGCTACCCCTCCCCCAATAATTGGGACATACTTATCTCACAACTTCAACTTCGCCCTAAAAAGGTCATCACCACAATTGTGATCTATATTCCACCTGGTAATACCCTGCTAGCCTTGAAGACTTCTTATCCTGGTGTCCTTCCACATACTCACAAGAAACCCTTATTCTGGGGAACTTCAACCTAGATTGGTTCACCTGTATATCAGAACCACCAAGTAATCTAATAAATCTCCATGGCTACCAGCAACTAGTCCAAATTCCAACTAGATGTGATAAAAAATCTAAAAGGGAATCCATCCTTGACTGTGTCCTAACAACCCCACATTGTACCCTCACATAGGCAGTCTCCCAGACACCTTAAGTGACCACAACATAATATACTTTATACGTAGTAGAACAAGCATATGCAAAACCACTAACTATATATCCACTAGAAACACAAAAATTCTCTCCTGAGGTCCTCAACACTTTACTCTAACTGTGACTGGACCCCCCTAAAAACCCTCCCACTTGACCAGGCTGTAGCATATTTCAACAAAACATTTCTACAACACCTAGACACTGTCGCTCCATTGCGCAAAATCAAGGTTAGAACCTCTACAAACCCCTGGCTCAGTAAAGAAACCAAACAAATCCTCAAGTCCAGAGACACTGCCTGGCTTTACTATCAAAAAAACACAAAGCCTAACTAAGTAACAAGAACTGCGCAACCGTGCAAAAAAAATGCATTAGGCTGGACAAAAAAATCCTACTACACAACATTACAAACTAAATACCAACACAACCCGCAAATATTTTGGAAAAATGTAAACCAGCTACTAAAAACCACCCAAAAGGCTACCCCCAAACCAACCACCCCTGACACTAAAGTTCCCATCGAAACACAATTCATCTCCCACTTTGTGAACTCAATTCTATCCTTAGTATCACAGGACAGTTCCTTTCTCACTATCTCCCCCAACACAAATAAAGTACAGTTGTGTACACTTACCATAAATGTAGATGTTAGAGTGTCTTCACTGTTGCAGTCATCACTGCAGGGTTCTTCCTGCTGGCAGGCAGCCCTCGGTCGGCCAGAATCCCAATGTCTGGGTCTGGCGTCGGCTGTGTACTCACCGTCCCTGACATCAGTGCGCCAGGGGTACAAAGCTCCCAGCCGACGCCATGTTCTCCAGTTTTTCTTGCCCCAGATGTCAGGTGCCCAAAAGTAAAGGCTCAAAGTAAAACAAAAATGTAATATACAACAAACCCCATACCCTGTAGCAAATACACCTCAGAAGAAGGGTGAAGCAGGGAACCACACCAATAAAACTATAAGAGGGGACAGGAGGGTGGGTAACCCAGACTGCAACAGTGAAGACACTCTAACATCTACATTTATGCTAAGTGTACACAACTGTACTATGTTCATCGTGTTTCACTGTTGCAGTCCTCACTGTAGGGTTGAATCCCAAAGCTGAGATAAAGGGTGGTGGTTATTGAGTAGAAGGGGCGGCTAGAAGGCCTTGCAAGACTGCAGAAGCAAAGCCTGCCCTAGACTTAGAATAAAGAGGGAGATTATAGTGCTTAGAGAAAGTATGCACTTAACTCCAAGTTGCAGCTTCCAAAATATCTTTGGTAGGGACTCCCCTGAGAAAGGCAGCTGAAGTAGCAGCAGCTCTGGTAGAGTGTGTCCTAATTTTTCGTGGGATTTGCTTTCCATGATGAGAATAACAAAATCTGATTCCATGAGCAATCCATTTAGAAATGGTCTGCTTTGAAATAGCTTTGCCTTGGGAATTTGCTGCATAAGAAACAACAGTTCTGTTTTCTTGATATCCTTGGTTCTGTCCGGGTAAAAGCGAAGCTGCCTGTGCACGTCCAAAGAATGCAAGCTCCTCTCCCCCTTATTTTGTGGATTAGGGAAAAAAGTTGGCAGATGAATAGTTTGGTTTAAAGCCACTTTAGAAACCACTTTATGCATGAAAGTAGGGTTAGTCCTCAAAGAAACCCCGTCTTGATGAAAAATAATGTAAGGTTCCACAGCCGTGAGCGCTTGTAACGCCAAGACTCTCCTGGCTGAAGTTAAAGCTAGTAGGATAACAGTCTTCCAAGATAAATACTTTATATCAGATGTGGCAGCAGGCTCAAAAGGAGGCAGAGTAAGTTTTTCCAGGACATAATTGAGGTCCCAGGCAGGAATGGGTGGAGTCCTAGGGGGCCTTAAATTCTTTGCTCCTCTGAGATATTGTTTCAGAAGTGGATGTGAAAAAATTGGAGGATCTGTATTATAATGTGCAGAGATAGCAGAGGCATGTATTTTTATGGAAGAAAAAGATAAACCCTTATGCAACATATCTGTTAGGTAATGTAAAATCAATGGAATATTTGGAATGTGAGGATCTGATTCCTGAGCATGCATCCAGGTGCAAAATCTCTTCCATTTGCCTTCATAAGATTTCCTAGTGCTAGGCCTTCTGGCCTTCATAAGATTTCCTAGTGCTAGGCCTTCTGGCTTCTAAGATAACATCCATGACCTGTTTGGAAAGGGTAGGATTAATTATAGACCCTAAATACGCCAGGCTGCCAGGCTGAAAGCTTTGATATGAGAGTGCAGGACCTGGCCCTGATGTTGAGACAAAAGATTTGGAATCGGAGGTAGAATCCAAGGAGGTTCCTGGGACAGATTTATCAGTGTTGTGTACCAAAATTGTCGAGGCCAATTCGGGGCTAGTAAGATCAGTTTTGGTTTGTCCCGTTTTATTTTTAATAACACCCTTGGTAGAAGAGGTAGTGGTGGAAAGGCATACCCAGAGAGGTTCCTCCAACTGAATGAGAGAGCATCCACTTTCCATGTTAGCTTGTGATATGTCCTTGTGCAAAAAGTCTGTAAGTGGTAGTTGTGGGGAGATGCAAACAGATCCATGTCCGGGCAGCCCCAGGCTTCTGTAATCATCTTGAATATTTGGGTGTCTAGCATCCACTCGTGTGGGTCTGACAGGTTCCTGCTCAGGCTGTCTGCCAGAGTGTTTTGAGCTTGTAGGTCCACTTTGCAAGCTAGTGCTGTGTTCCATAGAGTCATGGCTAGTCTGCAAAGGGGGTAGGAGTGCGAACCCCCTTGCTTGTTTATGTACCACATAACTGTGGTGTTGTCTGTCCGTATCAGTAGCTGCCCTGGCTGTAAAAGATCCCTGAAAGCCAACAGGGCATTCTGCACAGCTAACATCTCTTTTAAATTGATATGTAGATGCTTCTGATCCTCTGTCCAAAAACCTTGCAGGCCTTTCCCCTGCAAGTGGGCTCCTCATGCATAATCCGAGGCGTCCGTGGTTATCACTTGGTAGGCTGGAGGTAGACTGAAGGCTTTCCCTTTGTTTTGAAGACATGCCGTGTCCCACCAATGGAATTCCTTTTGCAGGCAAGGCAAGACAGCAATCACTGTTTCCAGACTGTGACAATGCTGGGACCATACGCTTTTTAGGCACCATTGTATCTTCCTCATATGCAGTCTTGCATATGGTATGAGTAGGATGCAGGAAGCCATGTAACCCAAAGCCTGCAGGAATTTCCTTGCAGTTAGCTGAGACATTAACGCCAGGCTCTTGAAAGTTGAAGCCAGCTGTAGTTGTTTTTCTGGCGTCAGGAATGCCATCTGGGTTGTTGTGTTTAAAAGAGCACCCAGGAAAGTTATCTGTTGAGTGGGTGCCAAATTTGACTTTTTTACGTTCACAGTGAATCCCAGGTACTTGAGTAGATTCTGAACAAATTCCAGGTGCTGGAGTAAAGTGTCCTTGCTGTCTGCTTGAATAAGGCAGTCGTCCAGATAAGGGTAAATTTGAATTCCCTTGTCTGCAGTAAGCTACTACTGGTGCCAGGCACTTGGTAAAGACCCTGGGCACAGTAAACAAGCCAAAGGGCAGCGCAGAGAATTGGTAATGTTTCGAGCTTGCCTTGAACCTGAGATATCTTCTGCACTCCTGTCTGATAGGAATGTGTAGGTAAGCCTCCTTTAAGTCCAATGTCACCATCCATGCATTTTTGCTCAACATTGGCAGGAGCTGCTGCAGAGTAAGCATCTTGAACTTTGGTATCTCCAGGAAAGTATTTAAGACTGACCGATCCAGGATGGGTCTCCAAGTATTTTGCTTTCTGGGAACTAGAAAGAGAGTCTTGAATAAAAGCCTTGTCCCATCTCTGAATTTGGAACCAGTTCTATGGCCCTCATAGTCATGAGGGACCTCACCTGTTTTAATGCCTCTGCCCATTGAGTTTTTGGTAGGTCTGGCCATCCGTTTGGTTTTGGTAAGGTATGAAAGTGGAATTTGTAACCTCTTAAAACTACATCCAGAACCCACTTGTCTTGGGTTATGCAAGTCCAATTTCAGTGAAAAAGAGAAAGTTTTCCTCCCAGAGGAGCTTCCAGGAGAGAGGTTCCTGGAGCCATGCAGGGGGAGTCATTGAGCCCGTTTCCTATAAGGTTGAGACCTATTTCTCCACCCCTGGGGGGTGGAAGCACTCCACTGTCTAGGTCTATAAGAGGTCTGTGCTCGGGCCCTCCCTCTGGGGCGCCTATATCTACCCCTCTGAGGCCTGTCCGAGCTGGGAAAGGACCAATTTTTAGCTGGCCAATTTCTGCTAAATTTAGGAGGCTTAACTTGTAAGAAATCCTTAACCGTTTGCATGAATTTTGCCTTATCCTCCATTTTCTTTATAACCTCTTTAGCCTTAGACCCAAACAAAACATTATGTTGAACAAGAGCATCCAGTAATTTTGGTTTTACTTGATCAGGCAAATTTTGTTCCTTTAACCAAGCATGCCTTCTAATGACCATGCCAGTGGCAGCCGCCCTGCAAGAGGCCTCCAAAGCATCAAAAAGTACAGTTTTGTACCTACCATAAATGTAGATATTCGAGTGCTAATACAGCTGCAGTCATAACATATGGGTTTTCCTGCCATCAGGCGGGTCCTCAGTCGGCAGAATTCCAAAGTCTAGGTCCGGCGTCGGTTGTCGTCGCTTCTTCCCCGACGTCAGTGCGACAGGGGTATAAAAGAACCAGCAGACGCCATTTTCTTCAGTTTTTCTGGCCCCAGATGTCAGGTGCCCCCAGAAGGAAGGCAAAACATAAATTTATGTAATAAAGCAAATGCAATATAATCAAAAAACAGTAGTTGCAAGCAAATGCACCATAGAAGAATACCCCAATGAGGTTGTATGAGGAGGTGTTAGCCATAAGGCCTGTCCCAAGAGGGGAAGGAGGGAGGGAAACCTGGACTGCAGCTGTATTAGCACTCGAACATCTACATTTATGGTAGGTACAAAACTGTACTATGTTCATCGTGCATACAGCTGCAGTCATAACCTATGGGTAGAATCCCAAAGCTAATAAAGGGGTGGTAGGCACCAAGTGGAACTAGGTGGAGCCAGGATGCCCTGCAAGACTGCAGTGGCAAAGCCCTCTCTAGTTTTGGAGTATAATGGTAGGTGATAGTGCTTGGAGAAAGTATGTACAGAACTCCAAGTGGCTGCTTCCAAAATATCTTTGGTAGGAACCCCCCTGAGGAAAGCTGCAGAGGTAGCTGTGGCCCTTGTGGAGTGAGATCTGATGCCTGTAGGTACAGTTTTACCATGAAAAGAGTAACAAAAGCGAATGCAGTGGGCTATCCATTTTGAGATTGTCTGTTTGGAAATAGGCTTCCCTTGAGCACCTGTAGCATAGGACACAAAGAGTTGCTCTGATTTTCTGAAAGGCTTTGTTCTGTCCAAATAATAACGGAGCTGTCTGTGAATGTCCAAGGAATGTAGTAGCCTCTCCCCTTTGTTTTGTGGATTAGGGTAAAAAGTAGGTAAGTGGATAGTCTGATTCAAGGCTACCCTGGATACTACCTTTGGCATAAATGAAGGATTGGTTCGTAAGGAAACTCTATCCTGATGGAAAATGATTAAAGGCTGCACAGCCATGAGGGCTTGTAGTTCCGAAACCCTGCGTGCTGAGGTGATAGCTAGAAGGAAGGCTGTTTTCCATGACAAATATTGCAGATCTGTTGAAGCAGCTGGCTCAAAAGGAGGCAGGGTTAGTTTTTCTAGAATTAAATTGAGGTCCCAAGCAGGTACTGGTTGCTTCCTTGGGGGTTTTATATTCTTAGCCCCTCTGAGGAACTGTCTTAAGAGAGGGCGAGAGAATAAAGGAGGATCAGTGTTGTACTCTGCAGAAATGGCTGAGGCATGGATTGATGGAGGAGAATGAAAGTCCACTGCTTAGCAGCTCGGCTAGGTACTGTAGTATTTGAGGTAAATTCAGTATTCCAGGATTCTGACCCTTTTTCTGATTCCAGACACAAAACCGTTTCCATTTTGCGGAGTAGGCTTTTCTAGTAGAAGGCCTTCTGGCCTCCAAAATGACATCCTGCACCTCCTTGGAGAGTAGGGTCTGCTGTGAATTTAAGGAATCCTCCATGTGGCTAGATTGAGTGTCTTCAGCTGACTGTGAAGAGTTTTGAAGTTGTGCTGAGTCAGTAGAAGAGGCATTAGAGGCAGGATCCATGGTGGGGAATGCGTCAGGCTCCTCAGGAGTGGGTACCAGTGTAGTCTTGGCCAGTCTGGAGCAATGAGAATCATCTTTGGTCTGTCTGCTCTGGCTTTTAATAGAACTTTGGCCAGGAGTGGAAGAGGTGGAAAGGCATAAACCGTCACTGTTGTCCAACTGAAAGAGTGCGTCCACTTTCCAGGCCTGTGGATGAAAGGTCCTTGAGCAGAATTTTGTCAATTGGTAATTTCTGTGGGTGGCAAAGAGATCTATGTCTGGCCTTCCCCATGCTTGAATTATCATTGTAAAAATTTGAGGATGCAACTTCCATTCGTGTGGATATGTCATATTTCTGCTCAGGTTGTCTGCCAGTGTGTTTTCCTTCCCTGGCAGGAATTGTGCTTGAAGTTGGATTTGCAATTCCAGAGCCGTGTTCCAAAGGGACATGGCTAGTCTGCACAGGGGATATGAATGAGTTCCTCCCTGTTTGTTTATGTACCACATCACTGTGGTGTTGTCTGTTCTTATCAATAGCTGTCCTGGATGCAGTAGGTCTTTGAAGGTCATAATAGCATTTATTACTGCTAGCATTTCCTTTTGATTGATGTGTAGGTGCTTTTCTTTTTGTGACCATTTGCCCTGAATGCACCGATCTGTCATGTGCGCCCCCCCAGGCGTAGTCCGAGGCGTCTGTTGTGATGACTTGATTTGCTTGAGGCTTGCAGAATGGGAGACCTATGTTTCTTTGGCATGCTTGAGCCCACCACAGAAATTCCTTTTGAAGACATGGAATCAGTGGTATGATTGCTTCCAAACTGTGGCTGTGTTGAGACCATAAGTTTTTTAGGTACCATTGAAGTTTCCTCATATGCAGCTTTGCACATGGGATTAGCAGGATGCAAGATTCCATGAATCCCAGAGCCTGCAGGATTTTCCTTGCAATCAGCCTGGTGAAGGTTGCCAGTTTTCTGAAGTACTGAGTTAATTGCCCTTGTTTCTCTGGCTTGAGGTAGGCCATCTGGGTGTTTGTATCCAAGCTGGCACCCAGGAAAATTATTGTTTGAGAGGGTATTAGTCTTGACTTCTTTTTGTTGACTGTGTATCCCAGAGATTTCAACAACATTATTACAAACGCCAGGTGTTTCAGAAGAGTGTGTTTGCTGTCCGCTTGGATCAGGCAGTCGTCCAGATATGGGTATATTTGTATCCCTTGAAGTCTGCAGAAGGCAATTACTGATGCCAGGCATTTCGTGAACACTCTGGACGCAGTAGATAAGCCAAAGGGCAATGCAGAGAATTTATAATGGGATGAACCTGCAAGAAATCTGAGGTATCTTCTGCAATCTTGTCTGATTGGGACATGCAGGTATGCCTCCTTGAGGTCCATTGTTAACAGCCAAGACTCCTTGCCCAGCATGGGAAGAAGCTGCTGTAATGTGAGCATCTTGAACTTTGGTACGAGTAAATATGTGTTTAGGATGGATAGGTCCAAAATAGGTCTCCAATCTTTGCCCTTCCTTGGTACCAGGAATAGTCTGGAATAAAAACCTTGACCCTGTTCTTGTGCAGGTACCTCTTGAATAGCTTTCATGTCCATGAGATCTGAAATTTGTTTTTGTGCCTCTGCCCTTTGATTGTGTGGCAGGTTTGGCATGCCTCTCATTTTTGGAAGGGTGTGAAAGTAGAATCTGTAGCCTCTGTCTATAATGTCCAGGATCCATTTGTCTTTTGTGACAAAATGCCAATTTTTCGAAAAATAATGCCAGTTTTCCGCCTAAAGGTGCTGCCATTTGAGCCTTGCTTGGCATGCAAAGGGGAAAGTCATTGGGTCTGCTTTCTGAATGGCTGTGAACTATCCTCACCCCCTCTTGGTGTAGGTGTTTGCCATTGTCTGCCTCTAAATGATCCTTGAGGTTGCCCTCTACCTCTCTGAGGTCTGTCCGTGGCTGGAAAGGACCAATTTTTTTGAAGGCCAATTTCTACTGAAACGTGGCGGTTGTACCTGTAGGAAATCTTTCACTGTTTGCATTGATTTTGCCTTTTCCTCCATTTTCTTTAATACCGCCTCAGCTTCAACACCAAACAATACATCTTTTTGAAGAGGTGCATCTAGTAATTTAGCTTTGACATGATCTGGTAGTGTTTGCTCTTTGAGCCAAGCATGTCTACGTATAATTGATCCTGTAACAGCAGCTCTACAAGAGGCCTCTAAAGCATCAAAACCACATTGCAAGGTATGTTTACCCACTTGCTCTGCACTATGCAACAAATCCTGCAACTCTTTCAAGTCTGGTTGTTCAGGTTGTGACGTTTTGCTTTTCAACTGAGATAACAAAAACTGTTGATACTTTAACATATGGAACTGACAGTTTAATGCCCTCATGGTTAAAGTGGCCGAGGTGTATACCTTTTTCCCCCACCTTTCTAAAGCTCTGGAATCTCTCTCTGAAGGTAATGGATTTTTGGCAGTGGAGGCCTTAATTCCCTTCAGACCCTGTGAAATAGTTTCTGGGTCAGCCGCATGGCTTATGTATAGGAATTGGTGTGAATCAGGAACCCGGTAATACCGGTCAGGCTTGATTGGAGCTGGAGGTAAAGAATCTGGGTTAAGGCTGGCCTCTGAATACACATCATCTAGTATGTCTAAGACAGGAGGTATAGCCAGAGGCCTGTGCTGAGGGAGCAAGAGGAAATCCCTGAGCCTTTTCTTGGAGTCCGAGTACTCTTGGCCTTCCCAGTGGAAATGTTCCCTCAAGGTATGCAAGGTTTCCCCAAAAGAGTAATCCTCAGGGGGGGGAGACAGAGGGAATGGACTCCTCTGCATCAGAATCTTCGAATGGGGAGTAAGAATGCTCCTGATCCTCAGAATGTTCTGAAGTAATTGAGGCCTGGTCCGAGGAAGGGTATTCTTCCTCCACTCTGGGCCTTTTGTCCGAGGGGGTTGAGATCCCCTGATAAGAGTAATCAAATCCTCAGCCATTTTGAGCATCTGCTTTTTAGGCATGGGGCCTTGAGAGGGGCCCTGTGGAGCTTGTCTTTTAGAATACATGGCTGCTTTAAATTTAGTGTAAGCCTTTAATGGAAAAAGAAGAAGAAGGCCTGTAAACACCTTGAGAGGTGGCAGGCCTGTCTGAACTCCGAGTTTCCCCGCCAAGAGTGACTTTGGTATCTGTAGTCGGGGTGTGGGTCGAAGAGCCTGCGACCTCGGGCACAGAAGACACCGCTAATGAAGTGTCATCGGTAGTCAGGGGCTGCATAGGCGCCTCGCTGAGAACCGGAGCACCTGTAGTCGGCTTTAGCGTGGTGTCGGTAGAAGTCGCGGACCTCGTATGTCGGTCCTTATCTTTACGTCGTTTACTCAAAATTGGAGTCGGAGTATCCGACGACATGTTGTAATTAAACTTTTTGCCAAAATAGTGTTGGGCGAACTCCGCCCGACACTTAATAGTGCGTCTGTTGAATGTAGCACAAAAACGACAGGCCGAGACGTCATGGTCTGGGCCTAAGCAAGGTATACAGAGGGAATGGAAATCCTTACGCGGTATTTGCTTCCCACGTGAAATGCAATTATTAACTTTGTCTGACATCGGTCTGAGGCAAGAAAAGTTTCCCCAACGGGGTACTTGGCTTTCAAGAAGTCTTCTGTTGAAAAATATTCCTAATCTCAGGAGCTGGCCGACCGGCACTTGCGAACTGCTTCTGCTTCGGGCACCGCACGGCAAGAAAGACTGAAGAAAATGGCGTCGGCTGGTTCTTTTATACCCCTGTCGCACTGACGTCAGGGCAGAAGCGACGACAATCGACGCCAGATCTAGACTTTGGAATTCGGCCGACCGAGGACACGCCTGACGGCAGGAAAACCCATATGTTATGACTGCAGCTGTATGCACGATAAACATCCACAGTGTAAGGTATGTTTCCCCACCTGCTCAGTAGCATGCATCAAATCTTGTAATTCCTTATTGTCTGCACATGCAGAAATGGCACACAGTTTTTGTTTCATAACAGACAAAAGGTATTGCTGATATTTCAACATATGAACTTGACAATTTAAAGCCCTAATAGATAAAGTAGCAGAAGTGTACACTTTTTTGCCCCATCTCTCCAAAGCTCTAGAATCCTTATCTGACGGAATAGGGTTCTTAGCAGTGGCGGCCTTAACACCCTTAGGACCCTGAGAAATGGTTTCTGAATCAGCAGCAGGATTTTTAAATAGAAACTGGTGGGAGTCAGGGACTCTGTAATATCTATCAGGCTTAGCAGGGGCCGGAGGAAAGGAGTCAGGAGTTAAATTAGACTATGGAAAGACATCATCCACAATATCCAAAATAGGAGGAATAGCCAAGGGTCTGTGTTGAGGAAGAAGGAAATCCCTAAGCCTTCTCTTAGATTCAGAGTACTCCTGTCCTTCCCAGTGAAAATGTTCCCTCATGTCATGTAAAGTTTCCCCAAAAGAATAATCTTCAGGAGGAGAAGCTGAAGGAATGGATTCCTCAGCATCAGAATCCTCATAAGGAGGGAAAGTATAATCCTGTTCAGAGGAAGACAATGAAGAGATAGATACCTGATCAGAGGATTCATATTCCAATTCTTGTCTTGGCCTTTTGTCTGGAGGGGGCTGGGAACCCCCAAATCATAGTTAGCAAGTCCTCCGCCATTTTAAGAATTTGTTTTTGAGATTTAGGTCCCGGATCAGAGGAGGCCTGGGCTTGAGTCTTTGTTTTAGAAGGAGCCTTTGTCTTTACCTGAAGCTGCATAGGCCTGAAAACCCCCTCGGAAGCCGGTACCTGCACAGCAGCTCCAGACCCATCCAAGGGAGCATTATCCGAAGGTCCTGCACCTGGAGTAGCCGAAGGCCTAGATGGCTCCTCGTGGCAGTCCATTTCAGCAAGCGGTTCTGTAATGGCCAACGACAGGGGCTGCGAAAGCGCCTCACTGACGACGGCCGAACCGGCAAGCTGGCTCTGATTGTAAACTGTCTGATTTGGACCTCGGAGGCCTATCCTTATCCTTGCGCCTTTTATGAACTTCGGAAGCGTGTCTGACGACATGTTATAATTAAATCGCCTCCCAAAGTAATGAAAGGCAAAATCGTATCTCTGTTTAATAGTACGTTGATTAAATCTAGCACAAAACCGACAACTAGCTACGTCGTGGTCAGGGCCTAGACAAGAAATACAGTAAGAGTGAAAATCCTTATGAGGTATTTGCTTCCCACATGAAATACAATTATTAACTTTTTCTGACATCGGTCTGGAGCAAGAAAAAAGTTTCCCCAACGGGGTACTTAGCTTTGAAAAGAAGAATGTCTTCGGTATGAAACACCAAAAATAACAGGAGTCAGCCGACTGGCACTTGCGAACTGCTTCCACCACACGGCAAGAAAGACTGGAGAACATGGCGTCGGCTGGCATGGCAGCTTTGTACCCCTGGCGCACTGAAGTCAGGGAGGGCGAGTACACAGCCGACACTGGACTCAGACTTTGGGATTCTGGCCTACCGAGGGCTGACTGCCGGCAGGAAGAACCCTAAAGTGATGACTGCAACAGTGAAACACGATGAACATCACTAATACAAGCTTTACCCTCAAAACAGTTTCCACCACTTCAATCAAAAGCATGCTCTCAAAACTAAAAACCTCATCAACAGCAGCCAACCAACTCCCCAGCTATTTCTTGAAACTCACAGCAGATGCTATTGCTATTCCAGCCTCCACTCTCAAACAGATCAATTGTTGAAAACTATGTGCCCAAACTCTGGAAAATATCCTATGTTATACCCATACACAAAGGCGGGACCTCCACTGAACTTAACTACAGACCCATTGCTTTACTCTCCCCCCTGGCCAAAATCCTAGAAAAATGCATCCATACCCAGATGCTAAACTATCTCCTAGACAGCAACATCCTGTCACCTACTCAGCATGGTTTCAGACCTGCCCATAGTACCATTACAGCCCTCCTCTGCTT
>NC_056736.1:716371955-716458439 GCF_019279795.1 Protopterus annectens | reverse complement strand
GTAAACTTAAATACTGCAGCTTGCCAAGTTTAAGCTTCAGCAAATAACTAAGAGAAAATAATCTTTATTGTCTGTGCAATAACTAATTTTTATTTTTTTTAATCCCAAGTTAACTGATAAGCATATCACGTCAGCATATCTATGTTATGACCAAGGCCAAACATCACTCCAGCTATATTTTTGCTATAATAAAGTTACCACTAAGAAAAACCCCTTATTTTTAATTTCAGGTATGCAATCTGTAACATTGCATTTGCTATTATCTTGACAGTCTAGTTAGTGTCACTATTATATATCTCAAGAACAGAAAGTAATCCATCAGTCTCAGAATCAGTATAGCGGGCTACTAAAACACACACACACACACACACACACACACACACACACACACACACACACACACACACACACACACACACACACACACACACACACAGCCTGCATACCCTCAGCATTATTTCTAACACACAGCCTGCATACTCACCAGCATTATTTGTAACACGCACACACATACACACACACACACACACACACACACACACACACACACACACACACACACACACACACACACACACACACAGCCTGCATACCCACCAGCATTATTTCTAACACACACACACACACACACACACATGCACACCTACATACATTTCTAACACACGCTTACCTCTGCACAGTAAGCAGCTGCAGCTTCCTCTGTCCACAACAAAAGCAAAAATCTTCCAAGTTCCACTGCACCACCTCCAGGCTCCAGCAAAAATAAACCTCAGCCTTTTGGAACAGATGCACCCTCAGTCCCCAGTTGGCCAGCTCCCTGAAGGTCTGCAGACTTCCGTTCAGTGCTCTCCCGTCCTTCCGCACACTGGACTTTAAGAATGCTTCCTGGCTTCTCCAACGATCCACGGCTCAAACAGCAAGTGTTGGCTTCTCCAAGAAGGATACCTCCTGAATCCTGACTGCATACTGATAGCCTTTTTGAAGACAATTTTCTGACATGAAAACCATTGCTGGTGTGTGATTGGGTAAGTATTTGGGAGCTCTCATTGGCTCCCGCCCTCAGGAACACTTAGCTGATTGGTTCATATACTGCGATTGTGATTGGCTGTAATAGTGGTATACAAGCCAATTAAAAACCTTGTAGCACAGCCAGTGCTGTTTAACGCAGATCAGCAGAAAGATTATTTGATTGGTTTGTATACTGTGATGCCAATTGGCAGAAATTGCGGTATGCTAACCTATCAAAACTCATGTCATGGATTCAAAGCTGTTCAATGCAGAGCAGCGGAACAGTGTGTTCGTTAGGGGCTGAATGCGATGTGTTCCACATAATCTGGAGCACTTGGCTGCCCTGGCCTGAAAAATAACTAAATTGCAGGCCTTTGTTCAGTGTTTTCTTTTGTAGTTGAAGTGGAATTGAGAGTCCCCTCCATCACACTATTGCAGAGGTGTTAAAACTGTCACTGCACTGAGAGACGTTTGCAGAATCATTTCCTCTTAGAGTACAAAAGAAAACCATGAACAAAGGCCTGCAGTTTAGTTACTTTCCTGGCTGTAGCTGGAGTACTTCTAAGTATAGTGTAAAGCAAGGACTTAGCCAAACATAAATGAGGGCAATTAGAGACAGAAAAAAAGCTAGGTGAGAAGAAGGTAAGTAAAATAACAGTGACTCACACAAATTCCATTATATGCCAATGGCATGGGAATTCAAAGTTACTTCCTTATGGCTGGCACGAGTTATACAAAGTATTATGGGAAAGAGAAAGGGTTGAGGGGGAACAAGATCACGTTGATACATTAAGCCACATTGGTAGACATGTTGTGGAAAACAGGCTAAAATTACAAATAAAGCACTTAGCATGATTTTGAGGTGTTAAAATAGGTCAGGAAACAAAGATAGAGTGAAAAAAAAAACAGATTTTTTTTTTTTTAGTTCTAGAGTGAAGTTTTCCTTTAATGACATGAGAAAACAACACCACATCCTTATGTCTAGCATGACATATAAAGAGGACTTGAAATGTATTCTGGAAAGAAGAAATGAAAGCAAGAAAATAATATCACATTACCAAGTCAGGCCCCATCATCCGCCATTTTGAGGGTAACACATTAAATTGTAAAAGAAGCACGTGGAGTAATTCTGAGGCATTAAAATAGCTCAAAAACAAAGATATGGAGTTCAAGATGGCTACCGTCCTGTAAACAGGGTAGGAACTCAGCTCTGCATAACCTTAGCATCTTTAATCCAGTATTTTGTGAGGAAAACAACTCTATTCCGGAAAAAAAATCGTACCTTTGATTGGAGGTTAACATTCTATCTTAGTATTTTACTTGGATTGCCTCTTCTGTTTGTATAAAAATAGAAGATTACCCTGGATTAGTTTGGGCCTCCTGCTGTTTCTCATACATGTGCTTCTGGTGTTCAGTTTGTCTCTGTGCTGCTAATTCCACCTGTAACAAATATTTCAGCTTTTAAGTACTTGGTTTACTTGGAAAAAACTAAATACTCTTGGTATGTCTCATATATCAGATTTGATGGACTTACAAACTACAAAAGCGAAGTTTTCTGCAATCTCTTCTCCTGAAAAAGAAGTTAATACTAAAAGGGCCAGGACGGGCAAACAGCAACAGCATCCACAAGACATGTCTAAACCATCAGTGAACTCTGCTTCTTCTAAAAATAAAAACGACCCTAATAACATGGAAGAGTTAAAAATAGCTCTACAGCCTATCCAAGAGGCTATTCAAAGTTTCTCCACACAATTTAAATCCTTCGGAGACTCTCTGGACAGATTGTTAACCAGAATTTCGGATATTGAGTTAAAGGTCTCAAACAATGAACTAAAAATCGACCAATTACAAAAAGGTTTTGACTCCAATTGCTCTATTATTCAGGATTTACAGGACAAAATATTAGATCTTGAGGCAAGATCAAGACGCAATAACATAATCATAAGAGGAATACCGGAATCTATCTCCCACAGATCTCTGCCAGAAAGCATCACTGAGATTTTATCTCTTCTACTGGAAAATCCAGCTCTAACTGCTCAAATATCAATAGAAAGAGCTCACAGAGCCCTTAGACAAGTTGCAGACAACACAATAAATAAGTATCCCAGGAATGTTTATGTGAAGATTTTAAACTACCAGCATGCTGTCGCAATCTTACTTTCAGCCAGATCTAAGAAATCTATCACTTGGAGAGAATCTAAAATTACTTTTTCTCCGGATTTGCCAGCCCCTATCAAACTGGAAAGAAGAAAATTATCACCTTACTGAGGGTACCTCATCAAAAGAAGCATCAGATTCCAGATGAAATTCCCAAATACATTAATATTTAATTTCCAAGATTCAAAATACGAAGCAAAAAATAGCAAAGAAGCCAAAGAAGTGTTCTCTAAAGTATTTAAGGTATGTCCTGATCTGGTATAAGTTATTCTAAACTTACCTTTGTGTCCTGGATGATTTCTGGTGTGTTTCCATAGCATGGTAGTGCTCTGATCCGTGTTTTAGCGCTCCCGATGATGACAACATGTCTCTTTGTACTCCCAGGATGAAGGCCTGCTTCAGCGTGGAGGAAGGACCACAGAGAACTTCATTTCCCATCAGGCTAGCGCTCGTCGTTGCCTCTAAATGCGTCACATCATGACGCCCGTCTTCTGTGATTGGCTGTGCAGCTTTTTCTTTTTTTTTCCATCTCTTAAAGTGGCGATTCCGCTCAGAAAACAGTTAAATAGTAAACTGTTCATATAGTTGGGATTGCCCTGTTAAATAATTTCGAAAGTAAGCTGCATGCAGACTGTCAAGGCTGTTTTGCTTTTTTGTCTTTACTAAATGGTCTCAAATGGTCGTCGGGAGCTTGGATTACTGTTGGATTTGGCTGTGCAAGGTTTGGAAGATATGGATCGCATTTTTCCTGGTTGCTGTTTGGGACTTTCATGTTTATTGGACTTGGTATTGGAAGTTTTCATGTTCTGTTAAAATTGTAAAGTGTTGGTTCATTTTAATAGTGTACAACATGAAGGAAATGTTTCCTAATTCTTAAATTGTATTATTGAGACCTGTTTTTCTTCTTTTTGATACCTTGTATAATCTGTCCCTGGGTTTCCTACTAGTTTAATTACATTGTGGAAGGTATTGATCAGGCATTTTCTTAAGTACTTAAAGCCATAAGTGTCTTCTTATAGTTTATATGGTATAGGAGTGTTGTGAATATCATTCTGCAAATTTTACTCTCATCTAATGAAATAAGATTTCAGTATAATAGCTTCCTGATAATATGGTTGTGTTTCAACTTTGGTCTAGCATCTGATAGTAATGGATTTATTTTTTGTAGTAACTGCAATGCTAATAACTCGGTGAGGAGGCCTTCATTAAGTTTGGGGTTTACAGTGTTCCTATATATTTGGTTGCTAAAATCAGTGCATTCCTATAATTTCGTGTTTGTTAGCGTGCTGGGAATAGTTATACAGGTATTAGTGGATGATTGGTTTTGGTAAGGTTACAGCATTGGTGTATTTTATGTTCTATAGGAATGCTCACTCATCTATGTCTTATCACTGTGTACCTTATAGCTGGGAGTCACGAGATGCTTGGTCCATATATGGGGGGTCTTTTGGTGGGGCATCTTCTCCAGCTATTAATCATTATCATTGTTGTTGCTCTTTCAGGCTAAATCACCTAGTATGGAACCAAGCTTTACAGTAAATTTCAGTTTATTCCTCAAGCACCCTATTTCTTCAGTGCTATTGATTATTTGTATTTCTACACATAACCGGTTGATGGTTTTCCTCTATATTTATTAGGGGTTTATTTCCATTATCTTTGTCAAACACTGAATATATTGATTAGATTAGCCTCAAACTGACCCAAGGTTCGTCTCTCAGAGCATATATGGTCCCTTTTTATACTAATGGGAAATTTTTGAGGCTATAAGCTTAAGGTATGTCTCTTGTCATGACACTCTATGAGGTTTCTGTTTCGTACAAATTTTTAATTGATCCTTTGCAGCCTTAGACATTTGGGTTAGACTATAGTTCTACTCTCATATCTCTCTCGTAGTTGAATGTTCTCATTGCCTTCATGAGGAATAGTATTTTGTCCTACTAACATGTCATTTTCATTATGCAATTGTTATTGTTGAATGGTTTATGCACTATTTGTTTCACATTTCAAATTCTTAAATGCTGAGCTGGGTTCGAAATCCTAACCCTGATGGTGAGGATAAGCGGTCTAGACCTAAGGGTAATTAGGGGATTTTTTGGGGGTCCATACTTCTGTCAGGAGAGGGGGGGGTTCTTTGACTTACCCTTATGTTAGGTTTTCTAAATCAAAGTTCCCAAGAATCCCTTTCCCTTCCGGGCCTTTGGAGAGGGGTTTATGCTCGGTTGTTAGGCAGGAAGGGTCTTGTTTTATAGCGTTTATTGCCCATATTCTACTAATAGAAGTTTATAAGTTTCAGGTTATGCGATATATTTTCCATGTCTTTTTTTTCCTTTTTATACTTCCATATCACACATGTTATCCCCCACTGAATAGGTAGCTGAATGATTATATGTGATTCTTGGAATATTAAGGGTTTACAGTTGATCAAAAAGAGGAGGCTCTTCATGCACATGTGCTTTAAAACAAAAGCTGATATAATTTTAGTTCAGGAAACACATTTGCTCAGCCGTCAATAGGAGCACGAAAAAAGGAGGCCGTGGATGAGAACAATCATTGACTCCGGAGTTAAGTCGAATAGTGCAGGGGTTGCCATAATAATAAAGAAAAAATTCCCTTTTGATATTATTAAATTTGAATCTGATAAGGACGGCAGATGGTGTTTATTTAGTACCAAGCTATCTCACATTGATAAGCCCATTGTAATCTTGAATATCTACTCTCCTTGTGCTAACCAACAAAATTTCTATATGATTATTCACAACATTCTCTCCTCCTTCCCCAACCACTATTTTATTATAGGAGGAGATTGGAACTCTGTTCAGAACCCCACTACAGATAGATCGAATGGTAATACAAATTATAATAAACTAGCTGTGTCAGTATTAGCTGAACTCAAGGAAGATTTCAATTTGTTTGACCCATTTATAACACACAGAAACCCCACTAATAAAGTTAACTTCACTTTTTTCTCCAATTGTCATAAGTGTTGGTCCAGAATTGATTTTTTTCTTTCTTCGGTCCTGGCTAACTACCAAATAGAACTACATATTGATAACAGAAATTTATCTGACCACTCGAAGTTATCCCTCTCCCTAGATTACAATCAGAGGTGTAACAGTAGAAATAGTCCATTGTGGTGGAGACTTAATCCTAATCTTCTTCAAAAAGAAGGAATAGCTTCGATTATAGAAGATAACTTAAACCAGTTTATACAAGCATCAAAAGAGCAGGATATTCCTATAGATATATTATGGGCCTCCACAAAGGCGGTAATTAGGGGCATTCTGATAAATAAAGCCTCTTACTTCAAAAAACTATATCATAAAAGGGAGTCTGAACTGAGCAAGAAGATATCAGAATGGGAGAACAAACTGCAGACCAAATATGATAGCGAAGTAGAATCTCGGTTAGTTAAGTTGCAGAAAGATTATTTATCTCTACAGGCAGATAATCTATCAGTTCATGAAACCCAAATGCTGGCCAAATATTTCGATTGGGCTCAATGCCCATCTAGGTTCTTAGCCAGACTAATTAATCAGATTAAGCCATCACACAATATCTTTCAAATTTCTTATCAAGACAAACTCTACCATGATACACAGGATATTATAAAAATTTTTCAAAAAATATACACTGAAGTTTATAGCTCTCCTAGTGACCCTATCGATTTATACGTGTTACATGATACCCTTAAAGAATTATCTTTCCCAAAACTAAATATGGATCAATTTCACTTGTTAGATAAAGAAATTACTTCTCAGGAAGTCCTGGATGTGATCAATAATTTAAAATTGAATAAGGCCCCTGGCCCTGATGGGTTCACAGCAGAATTCTACAAATTATATCCCAACAAGATCTCACAGGCTTTATATTTGATTTATAATCATATTCTCCACCAGGGTATAAGAGATCCCCATTTTAATGCATCAAAGACTATTCTTATCCCTAAAGGTAAATCAGACTCTACCAAACCGGAAAATTTTAGGCCCATCTCCATTACTAATGTGGACTTAAAGATCTTGGCCCAAATTTTTGCCAACAGACTTAAAGTACTGCTATCTAATATAGTCTCTAAAGAACAATTGGGCTTCATTAGAAATAGACAGACCTCGGACCATACTCCAGCTTTAGAAGCTATGATAACTCTCTCATCTTGAGCTAGGTACCCCCTGTACACTCTAGCAATAGATGCTTCTAAGGCCTTCAATAGAATGAGTATGAAATTTTTACTCACTATTCTACCCCTATTTAACATTCCTACCTCATTCACAAAATTTATTGAGACCATTTACCACAAAGCCTATACAACACTACATATTAATAATGTTTTATCTGAGAGGATTAACATAATCAATGGAATGAGACAAGGTTGCCCTCTCTCTCCTTTGTTATTTAATCTATATATAGAACCTCTCTTCCTTCTTATTAAACAAAAAACACATCAGATCATCCCCAAGCTATTTAGAACTAGTATCCCCCTTTCGGCGTTTGCTGATGATCTAAATATTTACCTCTCTTTACCAAACTCAGACTTAGAGAAAATCATGAAATCCATTAATATCTTCTCTAAATTTGCCAACTACAAGGCCAACAAAAACAAATCTCAAATTTTTCCGGTGAATATCACATCACCATACCCCCTAAATTTTTCTTCTGAAGTTATTCCTGTTAATCCAAAACTTCGCTATCTGGGGGTCACTTTCTCAACAGATCAATCCATTTCTTATCAGGAGAACATCTCTTCTCTATGGAAGGAGGTGCAATGGGATTTAAAGAGATGGACTCAACTTAAGCTACCCTTTCTGGCACGATCAACTATTATTAAAATGAATATTCTCCCCAGGTTCTTGTATATTTTCAACTCGACTAACGTGATCATCCCTTTATACTTTTTCAATAAATTACACTCAACCTTCTCTAAGTTTATTTGGTCTCCAAAATCGGTGAGAATATCGTATTCTAAACTTATTTACCCAAAGGAATTGGGTGGCATTTCTCTTCCTGACTTCAAACTATATTATGATATTATTCAAAGTAGTAGAATTATTAAGATAGCAAATTTTACTAATACCTCAGATGCCTGGCACCCTAACTGGGTATTACTTTACGTCAATTATATTAGATCCCTTAAATTTAATCCATCCGCCTTACCTTTCTTAAACAAAGTCAGTCTAGACAAATATAAAATCACCTACGGTCTCAAATATAACGTTATCAGATTTCATAAACTATTATCTTCTCTAAAACTTTTGCATGTGTTCATTTCCCTCCAACCATTACATCTAAACCCTAATTTAACTCTGAGTGGTAACATGATAAATTTGGACAATTTCCCCCTTATTAAGGATAAGTGCATGGCAGACTTCCTTTTAGTTAAACATCTGAAGATATCTGAGATTAGGCAAACCTTTAATCTATCTAAAAAATATACTTTAATAACTAGACAGATCTCTGAATTATTGAATCCATATTTTGATCATCCAGAGCTATCCAGGGAAAATATCGAAATTGCCAAGGTTATTTGGAAACTTCTTCTGCTAAAAAAGAAAATGACTTCTAATGTTTACAAGTTCCTGATCTCTATTAGATCTAACAATTTGCCAGTATTTTCTAAATTCTGGTTGGATAAGGACCCGAATATAACTCCAACACAAATGAAAGAGGCTTTCAAATCAAGTATTAAATTTATCCCTTTTAAAAAACTATTCTATACGCAACTCATGATCACCAACAATGCGTATTTAACACCTGCAATTATTAATAAAATTCACCCCAATTCATCGTCTCTATGTCCATTCTGTAAGGATCAAGTAGCCGATATATACCACATTTTCTGGAGTTGTAAATGTGTGTACAGACTGTGGTGCGCCCTTAAAGTTATTTTGGAGAAAATGGGTTACGAGAAATCAACACTTTCTTGACAATTTGCTTTACTACATATCCCTCCTGATAATATTCCTAAAGCTCAGCTCAAGGTGGTGATTTAAATTGTCATGTTTATCAAATATTATATCTCTTTGCATTGGAAGTGCCAAGCTGCACTAACATGGGAAGGTCTAAAGGAATTGGTAATTAGGCATATTAAGGCGCAAAAATTATCTCTTCTATAAAGGAAATCACAAGTTCTATTCTGAAAATTTTTGGAATGTATTCTTTGATTGTATTTTAACCTGAAACACTTCTCTTTTATTTTTTTTCTTTTTAGTTCCTTATCTGTTGTATATATTGTTTTTGATTTGGGCAATGTATAGTTGTTTATAGTTTTTGCAGATGTTTGTACAGATTTCCTCTGTGGTTTGTATGGTTTGTCTATATGATAATAAAATAAAAAGAATTAAAAAAAAAAACAAAAAACAAAGATACAATGAAAAAAATGTTTTTTTTTTAGTTCTAAAGTGGAGTTTTCCTTTAAGAAATGGTATTATAATCAGCCTTGCAAAATGTCCTAACCTTACTGATTTGATAAAACAACTTTTGGGGGAAACTCAAAACTGTTTTGATACCTATGTGGTTAAAGTACCTAATGGAGGAAGAGGGAGAATGGTAGACGGTCTTGTCCTGAGGGTGAGTCAAGCCTTCATCCAGAATGTTGGAACCTCTGGTAGGGGAAAGAAACATTTTGTACATTAATAAGATTAGAGAAGGCAGCCACTGGAGATGCACAAGCCAGTGCATTTCTTTTTGCCAGTCCCAATCCCGGATAAATGGGGAAGGTTGCATCAGGAAGGGCATCCGGCATAAAATTTGCCAAATCATACAAGCAGACAACTGTACAGATATACATACTGGATCGGTCGAGGCCCAAGTTAACAACGACCTCCACCAGTGCTGCTGGCCAACAGGGTGCTGGTGGAAATTGGGCTACTGTTGGCCGAAGGAGGAGAAGAGGGGGAAGGCATGCCCGAAGGCAGATAAAGGCTAGGACTGTGGTAGTGAGGGTTGGAACTTTGAATGTTGGCAGTATGACTGGTGTAGGGACAAGAGCTAGCTGATATGATGGACAGAAGGAAGGTTGGTATACTGTGTGTGCAAGAGACCAGATGGAAGGGGAGCAAGGTTAGGTGTATCGGAGACCGGTTCAAATTGTTTTACATGGTGTGGATGGGAGGTGAAATGGTGTAGGGGTTATCCTGAAGGAACAGTATGCTAAGAGTGTTTTGGAGGTGAAAAGAGTGTCGGATAGAGTGATGTTTATGAAGCTGGAAATTGATGGTGTAATGATGAATGTTGTTAGTGCATATGCTCCACAAGTTGGGTGTGCAATGGATGAGAAAGAAAAATTTTGGAGTGAGTTGGATGAAGTGGTGATGACTGTACCCAAGGGTGAGAGAGTGGTGACTGGAATAGATTTCAATGGGCATATTGGTGAAGGGAACATTTTGTTTAATATCTGTACATTTTGTGTTATTTTCTTATTTTAAAGGAAACTTCACCCCCCACGCCCCCCTAACTATATATACCAACTCCACGGTCGCACGACATTGGGAAGGGGAACAAATCCCTGTTATTTGTCTTGAATTCTGATTTTTGATCAAATGAAATTTCGACCAAATGGGTTTCAGTTAAATGGTCTTTCGATCAAATGACATAGACCCATATATACATATATATATATATATATATATATATATATATATATATATATGTACATATATATTTTATATATATATATATATATATATATATATATATATCTATATATATATATATACATATATATATATATATATATATATATATATATATATATATATATATATATATATATATATATATATATATATATATATATATATATATATATATATATATATATATATATATACACATATACATATACATATTTTATATATATATATATATATATATATATGTATGGGTCTACTTTAAAACACCGACATGCAAAACACCGACGACGAGAACACTGAGACCGGAAGATTGACAACTGAGATGACTGATAGTTTAAAAGCCCGACGCTGAGAACACCAACATGTTAAGGTAAGTGTGTGATAGTGACAGACTTTAGGGTTAGGGGCGGGTTAAGTGAGTTAGAGTTAGGGTGCGGGTAAGGTAAGTGTGCGATAGTGACAGACTTTAGGGTTAGGGGCGGATTAAGTGAGTAAGGGTTAGGGCATAGGTTAGGTGAGTGTGCGATAGTGACGGACCTTAGGGTTAGGGTTTGGGTTAAGGTTAGTGCATAGATAGTTGTGTATGTAAGGTTTAGTGTAGGTTTGTAAGGTTTTTGTTGTACTTGTGTTGTGTGTGTGTGTTTCGGAAAAGGTATTTGTTTTGTTGATTGTCGGGATTGTGGTTTGTCGGGCATGTGAAGTTTTGTGCTTTTAAACTGTCGGTCATCTCAGTTGTCGATCTTCCGGTCTCCGTATTCTCATCATTGGTGTTTTGCATGTCGATGTTTCAAAGTAGACCCATATGTATATATATATATATATATATATATATGTGTGTGTGTGTATATAAATGAGATTGTAATTGTTTCAAGGTATCCTATTACAGCTTTTAAGAAGATCACTCTACCATAGTAGAAGCATAGATTTACCAGCACAGTGTTTGAGAGCTAAAGTAAAGATCCCAAAGAGTCAGCATTGTATGCCTCATTACATTGCCATTATGATATTCTTTTAGATGTACCCTACCTATGTAGAACTATGCATTTATCAGTTTTCATACACTGAAAAGCTTATCATATTGACCCCACACCTGTCTTCATAAGTACCGTACAAAGCCCTTTGGAATGTATTTGTTTTCTCTCTTCCTTTGCACTATAAAAAAAAACACAGATATCTCCTATGTATTATTGAGCCTGAAATTGCAAAGTTGCAGTCAAGGGTTTTAGTAGCCCAAGCTTATCTCCTAAGAAGATTTCTGAATTCATTACCTCCATAGAAACAAACTAAAGAATCAGTCCCACTTTTTGTTAAAAAACTTTAACTCTTCCATAGAATGTAATTTACATGTATCATACAGAAGCAATGTTTCCAAATTTATGGATGCCATCTCTCTTCTTCTTCTTCTTTCGGCTGCTCCCTTTAGGGGTCATCACACTGGATCGTCTGTTTCCATTTCTTCCTGTCCTCTGCATCTTGCTCTGTCATACCAACCACCTGCATGTCCTCTCTCACCACATCCATAAACCTTATCTTAGGCCTTCCTCTTTTCCTGCTACCTGGCAGCTTCATTAGTAGCATCTTTTTCCCAGTATACTCTGCATCCCTCCTCAGCACATGTCCAAACCAATGTAATCTTGCCTCTCTGGCTTTGTCTCCAAACTTTCCAACCTGAGCTGACCCTCTAATATACTTATTCCTAATCCTGTCCTCCCTCGTCACACCCAGTGCAAATCTTAACATCTTTAACTCTGCCACGTCCAACTCTGACTCCTGCCTTTTTGACTGCCCCCCCCACCCCCATTTATATATACCAACTCCAGGGTCGCACGATATTGGGGAGGGGGACAAATCCCAGGTTTATGCCTTGAATACTGGTTTTCAATCAAATGAAATTTCGACCAAATGGGTTTCAGTCAAATGGTCTTTCGATCAAATGAAGTAGACCCATATATATATATATATATATATATATATATATATATATATATATATATATATATATATAAATATATATAGATATATATATATATATATATGTATATGTATGTATGTGTGTGTGTGTATATATATATATATATATATGTGTGTGTGTGTGTATATATATATATATATATATATGTGTGTGTGTGTGTGTGTGTGTGTGTGTGTATATATATATATATATATATATATATATATATATATATATATATATATATATATATATATATATATATATATATATATACACATATATATATATAGAATGGTAATAGTAACATCAAATTGCAAAACGGCGGTACCTTCTGTGCATGCTCTAAGGTTACTTCTTGAAAC
Source organism: Protopterus annectens (assembly GCF_019279795.1). Taxonomy (NCBI): domain Eukaryota; kingdom Metazoa; phylum Chordata; order Ceratodontiformes; family Protopteridae; genus Protopterus; species Protopterus annectens. Next base: position 716,445,333 of record NC_056736.1, on the reverse strand, counting down.
TTGCATTCATATAAATGATGTGTTTGCAGGGCACATCCCTCCCATGCAGTCCCAATTTTGGGGATTGCTCTTTATACTACCAGCAAATTGTATATACTAACTCCAAGATTGCACAATCCCTGGGGGGATGGGTTAGATTCCCATTCCCCAGGGATTATCGTTTATTACACAAATGTCAACAATCTGCATTGTCAACCAAAGTAGGTCAATTCAGAGGGCACTCTTATCTTAGCAGTGATCATCCAACCTCAGGAAAAACATTTACATATATACATATACCAATTTCATGGTTACATTACATTGGACAAGGAAAAATACTCTCCAAAACAGTATACAGTGGTCCTGGGCAATCACATGTTTCACTATAACATGTGAGCATATGATTTCTGAGATTTAGCACATTGAAGACACAGGGAAGCCTAATTTATTGATTCAAGCACTTGTGCTTCAGAACAAGCCAGAGCTCACTTCTTCTAGCTTTTTTCCTTGGACTTCCACTATAAATGGACATCATGGGATGATACTCTCAATGAGTAAAACATATAAAACCATATTTACCGTAATAACTCAGCTTGTGGGCTTGCCTTTGAAGCTATACATTCAGAAAGTTGTTGGTTCTATTCCCACAGTGGGCACTTGTGTTTGTTGTTCATTAGTGATGCTGTGGTATAGCATGGAGCTGATGCACTCCCGAGTGGCTATCCCTTTAATGTCACATAGTGAGCATTTCTAGTTAATAAAATGAAAATAAAGAGAAGTGTATTCTGAATAAATTCAGCTGGGTTTGCAGCTGCATGTGTTTCATTCTGTAGTTGACTTCACAGAAGGCAAAGAGTCACCAGGATCTCCCAAGATAGCATAACACTACAACACAATCATCTCCAAGTACATGTAGTCCTAACCCTGTAGTATACAACACAATTCAAAAACAGGCAGTGTGATGCAACATTATTCATCAGAGATGCACAATTTTAATTCATCTTTGCCACCAGCTCAACCAAGAACGAACTGAGTATGATTGAAAAATAATTCCTGCTTAATGATTCAAAGGATGCAGGTAAACGGATTATCAAAAGATCTCCTAAACTTAGTGTGGGGAGAATATTGAATTAACTTAAGGTGATTGATTCCTTTACTGGAATACTTGTCCTTCAGTTCTTGTCTTATAGGTTTTACTGCATATGAAGCTTAATTAAAGAAATGCTGGCAATCAATATTAATTCCCAAAGGTAGATATGTAGATAATGGCATTTTTCTAATTAGAACTGTGTTCATTTCAACTACACTGAATAAAATTTGCAGTTCCACAAATAATGCTTGTCTAAGGCAGGTAATGCTAATCCGTATGTTATGCTTGCTTACATATATTAATATAACTACAGTAAAAAGCAAAAGGTAAGTTTAGCAAGTTTCTGAAGTTTCTGTGAATAATGCGGAATGAAGGGTATTGTTTAAATAATAAAGAAAAATGACCCCAAAGGGGGTTAGGAGGGTGGCCTAATGGTTAAGGTGTTTGCCTTATAAACACAAAGTGCAGCGTTTGAGTCTCACAAGGGATAATTGACTAAGTTTAAAAATGGCTCACAAGGACAGTTAGCTTAGTACTAACCTATGAACCTATAAACCTTATAAATTAACTGTGGCTTGAACAAAAGCAGTATTTTTTTTAACATTCTCCATACTACTTGGAACCATAAACAGTTTTGCATATTTGTTATAAAAATAAAAAGCCTGTCTCCAATGCCAAGCTGTTTTTGGCTTTTAACATATGAAGATTTTTTTTTATTTTCTTCATTGTATCAGCATATGACTATTTTGTTGAACTTATTCCAGACTATCTATTAAGTGATGCCAATACATTTGTAGTTTGTGGCATTTTAAATCTATGTTATTTTTGTCTTTTTTTTAATTTTCCTGAGATAAGCAAACAAGAACTGCAACAGCATAACAAAATATACTGTTGAAAATAAACACAAATGTTTAACGTCTACTTAAGAAGCTGAATGAAACAACAGAACCTTAACATTTTATACCTAGACTGTGACCTTTCTAATGGTCTTTAGCAAAACAATAACAGAGAAAAGATTTTTTTTTAATTACTTGGCATTAAATTAATTCACTAGCTAGGAATCAAAGCACAGCAGCTGCCACTGCCTTGTTTGATTATATATTATGTTTTTCACTTGTCCCTTCCCTGTGGAGATAGCTGCAGATGTTGGAGACCTGAACATAAAACTTATATTTTATATTCCTTTGTCTTTTCACCAGATTCTACAATATAATCTGAAATGTTTGCTTATTTGTATTCTTGTGTGCTATAATACATATTTATGGTTAGTTGTTTAAGTTTTTGAAGGATTTATTTTGATGTAACACAATTAAATGCAATAAAAATAAATTGCATTTCTATGCATAAACCACAAGAGTAAAATATATTTGAAGAATTCAGCAGGAATCTGGAAAAGCATGTTTTCTTTCTTTTATCCTGCAGTTCTTTGTTCTGCAGTCTTTGTTTCATGCCAGGCGTAATTATAACTGTATATACATTATTTCAAACAAAGAGAAAGTCAGAGAGAAAGTTTTTGTTTTAACAAACATTTATCTTGTTCATTTGGTAGATCCCATTCAGCAGTAAACTCACTTAAGCCTGAAATGCCTTTTTTGTATACTTCCACTTCACGTCTATATCTCCTTATGGCGTTCAGAATTTTTTTTGGGTCTGGCTTCTTTAACTAAGTGACTTACCAGCTAATAATAAACAGTATTAGAAAGGTCAAGGAATTATCTACAAAATGACATTAAGACTGTTAGTCTAGGATATCCTACGGTGCAGAAATTAATCTTTGCCACTTATTATTCGTAGTTTCATATTTATGTTTATATTTTCATAACCGAGAGACCTATCTTTTATTGAGGTGTATGGCGCAAAACACCATGTGGGAGATAGGACAATTCACTGAAAATGCTAGTTTATATCACACTACACTGGAAATATTGTTAGTTGTTTATTAGTAATTAAGTATATATTTTCATATTTCAGTGAATATCTCAATAAATATATACTTATAGAGGAATTGTTTGTTGTCATGTGAAAGCTACATCTGATTAACAAAAATATACTAAAACAGATGTCTAGGCTGTATAGTTTTCAAGATATGAAAACATGTTTGTTAAAGTTTAGAAAAATGTAATTTGAGATTTCTCTGCATTATAACATATTATAGTACTTATGGAAAAGATTATAAATGTACTGACAATTATCAGTGAAAAGAACACTTTTACCAATAACATTGCTGTTTGTGCAGTTTAATAGCTTTTACTCTTCACAATATATTTACATTTATTTATCTTATACTTTTTATTTTTTCAGAAAATGCTCTGGAATACAAGATGTGTGTAGGCTGTTAGAGGTGTGACATTCCACATCCCATAGGTGTTCATGAGTTAAGAGAGATAACAGTGTGACAACTTTGTAAAAACAGCTCCTCGTCATGGTTAACCCCAGTGTCAACACCACTGCATAATGTTTAAGTTGCAGTCCAGCATTTTTAATATCCTACTGTCATTATTTTGAAGTGTCATGCAATTTGCTTTCTTTTTCCATCACTTGTAACATATCTGTCTATTATGCAATTTTTACGGGTTCTTGTTTGTTCCAGCCCATCTGCTAAGGCATGCAAATTTCTTTTTGATTATCAAGAAGAAAACCCCAACCACCACCACTACCATTAAAGATCTATTTTTGTGTGTTTAATGTCCTTGTTTGTACTGTGTAATGGTATTATTATTATTATTATTATTATTATTATAATACACTGCGGTGGTGGTGCTGCGGTAGCATTGTCGCCTCACAGTAAGACATTGTCCTGTTCGATTCTCAGCTAAAGTGTCTTCTGTGTGGAAACATGCGTGAATGGGTGTACCTTCGTTGAAGGTTGCGCATCAGAGCTGGCAACTCGGCATGTAAAAATCTACTGCCAATCATTAGCAGACCGGAGTTCCGCTGTGGCGACCCCTAACCAGGAAAAGCCGAAAGACACAACAACAACATTATTATTATTATTATTATTATTATTCTTATTATTATTATTATTATTATTATTTTCCAGACACCAGTTGACATAATGGTTAAGGTCCTTGCCTCCCAAGCACAATGCAGAAGATTAGATCCTAACTTATGGTCAGTGTCTGTTTAGAATTTGCATGTTCTCCCTGTGTCTCTGTGCGGTTCCTCTCACCTCCGAAAAACACACTGAGTGTTTCCATCTCAAGCTCACCAAAGAATGGAGCTGTGGGTAGCAGCACAGACTCTACATGGTACCTTATAGGGGAAGAGTTGCATAACTCAATGGCTTTGCGCATCAACTGTGGTGCGCAGTATGCTCATGATAGGAGAACATGGCTCACAGACTATGTGCCATGGCAGGGCTAGCCACTCAGTGGTAAAATATGGCTCTAGGTGATTAGGTCATGTTGACTAATGTCGCCAAAATGGGCATGGGTATTTGCCTGTGATAAGTGGGTTGAGGGCCTACTCCGACCTATGCTAGGGACTCATGCTAACAGTGGGAGGGGTGTATGTATCCCTGTGTCCAGTTGTCCAGCTTGGGTTACCTGAGATAGCTTGTTGAGTGGATGAAATAATGGTAAGAAGGAGGCTGGACATCCTATGTATTCTGGAGACAAGATGGAAGGGCAGTGCAGCAAAGCCACTTAGCTTGGGATCAAGAGCTTACTTCTCAGGAGAAGGACAGGCTAGAAATGGTGTGGAAATTGTACAAATGGTGAGGGTTGTCATGAGAATTAGTGACAGACGTATGGCAATCAGACTCCAGACTAATGATAGGGCCGTATTCATAATCTCAGCCTATGTCCCACAGCAGGGCTGTAATAGTGAGGGAAAGAGGGCATTCAGGCAGCAGCTGCAAGACCTACTAGATAAAATAGTCCAACAGTAATGGGTGACCTGAATGCACTTATCGGAACAGACAGAACAGGATATAAGAACTGCCTAGGTCCACATGGGTGGGGAAACAGGAATAAAGAAGGAGAGGTCGTTCTAGACTTCTGCCTGGCAAGTGGCTTAATAGTAGCCAACACATGGTTTAGAAAGAGAGACAGTCATAAGATTACATACAAGAGTAGCCAACATGCAACTGAGGTAGACTTCCTCCTAGTAAAGAAGGGGAACTGGAGTAGAATCAGTGATTTCAAAGTCATCCCCAGTGAAACAGTCGGCCCACAGCATAAACCACTGGTAGCAGCAGTCATTTGCAAGCAGTGGTCAGAAAATACTCTAAGGTCAACAGAGACCAGGCTGAAGACCTGGAAGATGACTGGAGAGAAACTACAACAGTTCAAGAAACTATTCAAGATTCTAACACCTCAAGAAGAAGAAATAGGTGGAGCTGAAGAAGAATGTCAGCACCTCAAAACAGCATGTGTGTGAGGACTACAGAACAGATATGCTGAGTCAGGTGTGGAAATAAGGTACATAAGGAAAGCTGGTGGTGGAATGCAGAAGTCCAGGAGATGGACCAGGCTAGGAAGGCATACTGGTTGGCTAACAAAGAAGTTAAGAAATGAGTTGCAACAGCAAAGAGCAAGGCATCAGAGACACTGTACCAGCTTCTAGAAAGTAAGTCAGTAGATGGCACAAATAAGCTGTATCAGGTTGCTAGGCCAGTGTAAACCCAACTACAAGGCAAAGACAGAAGGATAAAGAAGACAGGCACCCTTCATAAGTCCACAGGACATCAAAGGCAGATGGAAGGAGTACTTCCAGCAACTGAATGAAGAAAACCCCACAGAAGCTGCACTGTCCTAGACACAGCCTATGATGAGAGAAGAGGAAGAGCCCACCATAGAAGAAGTAAGAACAGCACTAAGGAAATGGAGCGGGTAAAGGCAGCAGGATCAGATGAGGTCACAGCAGATATAATAAAGATGCTGGGTGAGATATGGGAGAAATGGCTTCTAAGGGTACTCATAGCTGTGTGAAGAAATAGGTGTATCCCAGGTGACTGAAGAATAAGCATACTAGTGCCAGTGTACTAGAACAAAGGGCACATCCACAAATGTGGCTGGTGCAGATGTGTCAAACTCCTGTCACATTACATAAAAGTTCTGGAGAGGGTGACCAATAAATGAATACATGGAGTAGTAGAAAGTAAGATGGGATATGAGCAGTTAGGATTCAGATCACAATGCAGCGCAGCTGACTGAATGATTGCAGTAAGACAGATAGCTGAGAAGAAGCTACTGATGAGGAAAGAGGCCAACTGGTCATTCCTAGGCTTGAAGAAAGCATATGACAAGGTCCCAGGAAAGCTGAGTTGGGTGGTCCTGCGGTGGTCCGATGTCCCAGAAACATTGGTAGAATTAGTGCAAACTATGTACAAGGACCTAATGACTCAAGTATGAACAGTGTTCGGTCTCCCAGAAGGGTTCCCAGTATGAGGGAGTGCACACCATGGTTCAACTCCAAGCTCACTGTTGTTCATACTGGTGATGGACTACATTAGCAAGCAGTTCAGAAGCAACAGATTAACAAAGTTTCTGTATGCGGACAATGTGACATTACAGGCAGACTTCAGCAAATGAAAGGGTAATGGAATGCAAAACTGAAGGTACATGGAATGAAACTGAGTACATATAAGACAATTGTAATGGCAGCAGATGGTGGAGTTCAGAAGAAGATGAGAACTGAGATAGAAGGGGAAAATAGTGGAACAGGTTAACAGCTTCAAATATCTGGGAGGAATGGTTGAAGAGAAGGGAAGTCTGAATGAGGAGGTCAAAGGTAGAATCGGGGAGGGTTGCAACTAACTGGCACATAGTGTCAGGTGTAGAAATCCTATCCCCACTTGCTAAAATATTAGAAAAATGTATTCACCATCAATTAATGTCCCACATTACTAATCAAAACTCATATCTCAAACTCAACATGGGTTTCATCCAGGTCATAGCACAACCACAGCCCTGTTAGCATTTGCAGATACCATAAACCACAACAGGAACAATGGTAAGCTTTCCTCAGCCCTTTTCCTAGATCTATCAAAGGCATTTTATATGGTTAACCAAGATAAACTCATCTACCACCTTGTAAACCTAGGTTAGACAGCCTATCAGTCTTGTGGCTCAAAAACTACCTCAGCAATAGGCAACAGGCAGTACTATGGAACAATAACTTGTCTTCACTCTTACCTGTGACACTTGGGGTACCTCAGGGATCTATACTGGGCCCCTGCTTTTCTCAACTTTTACAAATAATCTCCACTCAGCTGCAAATAGTTCAACCCTTATCCAATATGCAGATGACTCAACTATAATATGCAGTGCCTTTACCCTAGCAGATCTACACAAAAAAACAGAATAATTTTCACTCAGTCGAAAACTGGCTTACTGAGAATGGCTTGATAATTAACCCCAAAAAATCCAAGCTCCTACTATTTCACCCCTCACTAACTACTGCTCCTACCTCCTTCTTCACTATCCACTCAAAAAATGGTACCCCTATCTCACATGAATCCCATAGAAAACTTCTAGGTATTACCATTGATAACAAGCTAAAATTTGATATACACATAAATCTGGTTATTAAAATACAAACAAAAAGCTAGGTAGTCTCTACAAACACAAATCCTTCCTGACCCAAAATGCTAGATCCACAATTGCTCATACCCACATCCTTTCAACACTACTGTATGCATCGCCAATCTTGACCAATCTATCCAAAACAGAAACCAACAAAATGACCGCCTGCTATAATCAGATAGCCAAATTTGTTAATAACAGCTCCTTCAGAACTCATCACTGTCATAACCTAAAGCAATTGGGCTGGCTTGAACTACCAAATCTACTAATCTATAATCAGCTGATCATCACTCACAAGCTGCTCTCCCAACCAAATATATCACCTTCATTAAGTAACATAATCCAACAATACTCCTGTCCTGGACAACAAGCTACTGTTAACAGTTACTAGAACACAACCATGCTGGTGACTCCCTTTACTCTTCTTATGTGGCCAAAAGCTGGAACTTTGTGTGAATATTTGTGTGAATAAACTGTGTTCATCCAATTTTCATCTACTTCGGCTCTCATTTGGCTGCTCGTTGGGATTGCAGTTTCAAAATCTGGAACTCCCTGCCTGCATCTTTAACCCAGGAAACCTCCCTACCTAAATTTTAAAAAATCTATCAAATGTCACCTAAGCAACAAATGGCTATGTCCCTGCTCCACACCAAACTAACCCCAGTACCACTCCTATACTAATGCAACTCTTGGCTTAAACAATAGTCTCTTGTTTTACCTGCAGAAAATTGTACACCACAACAAATGAATGATGGTAATTTGATGTTAGTTTGCACAGTTTATTGTTGTTTATAAACCTATTGATAACTGTATCTGTCTATGGCTTAAGATTTATATGTGTTCTCAACTAGATGCTCTTAGTGGACCTAGTTGAAATATGTATCTAATAATTGTCTTTATGTCTTGTTAGTATCTAATAATTGTCTTTATGTCTTGTAAATTTGTCTCCTTGGACCTTTTCTCCCCGGGCCTCCACTGAAAATGGACATGTATCCCGTTGGACTATCCCGGTTAACAAATGTAAAATAAAAATTAAAATAAAAAATAGTATATGACAGAAGAATGTCAAAGAAGCTGAAAAGTAAGGTGTACAAAACAGTGGTGTAATCACTACTACTGCATGGTATGGAAACCTGGCAGTGAAGGCAGAACAGTTGAGGAAGCTAGAGGTGATGGAGATGAAGTGCCTGAGAAGGGTGGTAGGGTGCACACTGTAGGACAGATGAAGAAATGAGGACATAAAAACAGAAGCCAAAGTAGCTCCAATTGCAGAAAAGGTAAAAGAGAACAGATTACGGTAGTTTGGGCAGATGTGCAGAAAAACAGAAGACAATCTGGTGAAGAAGATTTGGAACAAACAGGAAGAAGGCAAGAGGAGGCAAGGGCATCCAGCAAAGAGGTGGATGGATTGTGTGAGAGAAAACCTGCAACAGTGAGGCATGAGTGTTGAAGAAGACAGGAGAGTGGCAATGAAAAGAGAGAGATGATGACAGTTGACACAACATCCTGACCCCATGTAGAAAAATGGGAAAAAGGGGGTTGGTGGTATAGGTGAAGATGTTGGGGGTTAAGCTTAATGGCAGAGACAGGGATAGGATTAGACTTTGCACATGAATAAAGATGGGCAGGGGTAATATTCCCTAATTGCAAGTTTTACTCATATTGGCTAAGAGCAAAGCCATGCCAAGAGGCTCATTCACCTACATGCACTCATATGAGCAACTGTAAAATGCAGGGAGCATGCGTGGGCAGGTCAATAACCCTTACAAGGACATGGGAAAAACTAGCATAGTTTTGCAGCCTACAGAGGTGCTAAACAGCAAAAGTGCTATTACAGTTAGGTGTCATGGGCCTATTACAAATTTTCCATGCCAGTGCTCACACACTGGCACCATCATGTTATGCCATCAGTTTGTACACTAAACAGTGGTAGCACCATAACGTCTAAAACTAATAAGTTACCTGATGTTGTGTGTCATATACTGAAAGAGTAAAGATATATAACCATGAAAGTGCCACAAGAATTCTCTGGAATGCAACCCATTACATAGCTATAGTTTCCAATGCCGTTAATGGCAGGTGTTGCAGAGAGTAAAATGTTTTTATACTTGCAGCATAGAGACCACCAGGAGCTCTTGACTGGAAACTCTTATGAGGGTTCCCAGTATAAAGTGGATGCCTGTTACAGTCTTGATAGGTTGGGGGTCTGATGATGCTGGCATAGGTCACTCTGGCAATCAGTGTTGGCCACTGAGGTCAGAGCAAGGGCAACTGAGAAATATTTTAAATATTTGCACTACCTAACTGCTTATGAAACTGCACTCCCGTAGCATAGCTTGGGTGGTTCAGGAGGGACAACTGCCCTTAGCACAAAGTGTTGGGGGCATGCTCAGCCAATGCTGATCTCTCTTTAATTCAATACCGGCATTTGCTACAGTTTTTTTTTTACTAGAACCTGAAAGATGTAGCTCTTCATGCAGGCAGGGTATAAACCATAGCAACTGTGTACTACATTTGTAGCAAGCAGTTTGCTGCAGTTTAAAAAGAAGATTTTTTTTTATTTCGTTTTAAATTAAAACCTGAGCACTGTAGCACTCCATGAAGGCAGGGTGTAAGCTGTAGCAACTGTTTGCTACAGATTAAAAAAATACTTTTTTTAATAAAATAAGTTGATGGAGGGTTGGAGCAGGGCACATAAATGGGACCTGAATGGCTGGAGCAGGAAGCAGGGGGAGTATCATGCATCTGGCCACCTGGTTGGTATGCCATTAGAAGGAATGCCTGTTTTTTTTCTGTTTAATGAAAACGCTTGGGGGTGCATAGATCTTAGGGTAATAAGCTCATTACAGTGAAGTGCTTTTTATTTCTTTTTTTGCTCCTCACTTGAAGAGCTGATGGGGTGGGGCACTGATTCATACTACCGGTCCAGGACGCTGGTTGATAATATTGGACATGCAATTTATTACAATCATCAACATCATCCCCCATGTTTACATTTTTCTACAAGAGGTTATGTGTTGCATGAACTGTTACCACTTCTCTCTTGATTCAGTGCTACTCTCCCACCTTTCTCCTTGTCACTTTTGCACTATTTAACCCTTTCATTGGGGTATTTACTTCACCCTCAATTATTTCCAGTTCAAATCTTATCTCCTCCCACTATGACCTCTTTCACTTTTTCCATCTACTCACTATCTAATGTTTCTTTTTTTCCTGCACAAAACCCTACCAACCTGTGCCACCACTCCTGACTAGGCCCATAATGCTCTTGGCTGCCAACTCTGACAGTGACATTTTCTCTCTTTGGCTGCATATTGTGCAGGATGCTTGGTACTCCTGGTACACAATTCAAACTAAGAACTCTTATACTTTCCCAGGATGTCCTTCAAGTGTTCTTGTTCTTTTCCCAGGATGCTCTTCACTTGTTCTTGTTCTTTTCCCAGGATGCCCTTCACGTGTTCTTGTTCTTTTCCCAGGATGCCTTTCACATGTTCTTGCTCTTTTCCCAGGATGCCCTTCACATGTTCTTGTTCTTTTCCCAGGATGCCCTTCACATGTTCTTGTTCTTTCCCTTCCCTGCCACTGTTCTCTTCAGACTAACTTACTCTCCATCTTCCCAGTCCTTCTTCTCATACAGCCTCATTTCCTCCATCTGAGCTCTTCCCCTACATCTCTCTTTCTCTCTCTGATATGGTTCTGTCCTCATATATCTCCTTAACAATCCTACATCATTTATAACCCTTTTATTACCCCTGTCTTTTTCAAACCCAGACATCTACTTAGGTCTGCTGTTCCTCCTCTCTGATGTACAAAACTACTGATTAATATAATCATTTTCCACACTTCACGTTTCTGACACACTTTACCTCAGTGTTTTGCTGTTCCTATACGTTACCCACCCACTGGGACACTTTACCTTATCATCCTTTCACATGTCGTGAAACAAGACCCTCTGCTCACCTTACATCATATACTACCAGTCATCCTTCCCTCTGCAATATTTACTGTTATGGTCTTCCACACATTGTTCTACATAAATTCTCATCTCACCACTGCCCTTACCCTCACCAGTCTGCAGTGGTTATTTATAATAGGTGTGTTTTGAGTGGTCATCCAGTGCCCACAGTTCCTGGGGGCCCACACATTGATTTATTGATAACACAGCAGCATGTCTTTACTTTAAAAATAAATAATAAATCAGTAAATAAATGACTGTAGCAGTCCTGTTCAAAGCAGCTGCAGCTGCAGCAGTCTATGGAAGTGGTGCTGCATGCTACCTATTAATTTTTGGGGTTTTTTGGATGATAATGAGCGGAAAGCCTAGGAGTGTTAAACAGTCAGAAAATTGGGTGGTTGCTACTTGTGGTTTGTATGAATAGCAGCATGCAGTGGTAGTCTGAAGTGCATTTTTTAATGATGAGAGGCAAGCAAATGCTGGCAATGGATGGCTTTGGCCTTGCAGGAATAATGCTGAACTTAAAGTACTTTGCTGTGTTTGGAGAGCAACTGTTACCTACAGTTGCTTGTTAGTCAAAACAAAGTGCTCTAAGCTCAGCATCAGCCCCCTGAAAGACTTTCACATAAACACACAGTTGCTATCATGGAGTTACTTGAAATATATTACTGTCATGGAATTTATTTTATTTTATTTATTTTATTACATTTGGTCAAGACACCTGAGATGTATACAGACAACAAAGCAGGTATAATTGCTTCATATGTGGGTTGTCAGTGATATAACATGATTGTGCTATCATTTGCTCATTATCTTGACCTTGTAAAACTAATGTGATTGGTGTGAAACAAACTGGGATACTTTACTTCTGTTGCTGTGCTAAACAAAATTGAAATGCATTACTCTAGCTATTGCTTTTTATCACAATGAGACATTTAAGATTAGACTTCCAAGATGGCTGCACACTGAGTAATAGCTTAATTCTAGCTCTCCCAGTGTGAAAACAGAAACCAAGAAGAGAAAACCAGTGGATGTATATTTCTGGGTTAATTTCAGTAACTGGCTAGTTGGTACACTGCATGGATCCCAGGAAAAAAATGAATAGAGAGGACCTGAAAGAAAATCAGCTACAATAGGTGAGGGAAAAACACGGACTGCGAAGACTACTGGGAAGACTACTGCAGCTCCAGACATGATGTCCTGCAACCTAGAAGAAAATATAAGGCAAATGCACACAGACATGATTAAAATAAACAAAACATTGATAGAGTACATCAATTCAAAAAGCTGGAAAAATTGAAAGAAGCTTTAAACAGATATTCAGATGAGGTGATAAAACTGCAAAAATCAGACGTCGAAATGAAGAAAAGACTGAATATGAGACTGTTCAAGAAGAGATGTTTAAAAAATAATGTAATTAGAGGACAGAGCATGTAGGGAAAACCTGAGATTTTCTGCTGTACTTGAGAAGCTAGAAGGAACAGACTCTATTCATTTTATGAAAGCACAAATAAGCAACTGGACTAACACAGCAGGAGTTGTTAGATGAAAAGGCATATTGTGTGTATGCACCAAACCTGGCTATGAGAAAGAAACCTAGACCTTTAATAGTAAATATGCAATCCTACTAGCAGAAGGAGTTGGTTCTGATAAAACTGTGGTAGAAGGACAAAGAACTAAAAGTGGGAGACAGCAGACTGTGGAGAATGATTACTCACTGAACACCAAGCAGAAGAGGAGTAAATTTATTCCACTATTCAGGGAATGTTGAGAAGCAGGCATGAGATTCAAACTGCTCTACCCAGCTAGCTTTAAAATATGCTTTCCTGGAGGGACAAAATCATTTTTTGATGCAGTACATACTAAGGAGGAAATACAAATGTTTGTCCAACAAAAAGTGAATTGTGAAAAAGAAGGAGATTCTGCTTCTTGCTCTTCTGGTAATAAAGACAGCAGAGAGACTGTGCCAGTGAAACCTTTTCCAATGTTTCAAAGGAAAATGCTTGGGAGAAGGAATAAAGCACAAGAGTTGACTAGAAGAATCAAGAGTATGTTGAAAATGAAGATGAGACAGGATTTGGGAGATGGAGATGAACAGGAAAAAAAACAGTAACTTGGAAAGTGACAAATGTGAGATTAAGAAGCAATAATTATATTTGTGAAACATGAAAGAACAAGACAATCTGGAAATATTTGACTTTTTTGACCCTGTTAAACTTGTGGGGGACTAGAAAGCATATGCCCTACTTCATGTCATTAATGTTCAGAAAAATACTTAGGGGAGGGGAAGAGGAGGGTGAAAGTTAACTTTCAGTAAAACAATTTTCTTTCTTAATCATAATTTTTATAGTGCTTGATTTTCTTTGCATGCTATAAAATAAAGTTTTCTCAGTTATTTTAAAATTTGCTGGGGATACTAATGTAAACACATGCTCATGTTTTTATTTCTCCCTGCTTCTCTATTTCTCCTTGTTTACTTTTAAGAAATGTAGGCACTGTAATGTAAAAAAAAGAAGAAACATCTGGTCAAAAGAGCTTGACAAAAGAAAAATCGATGTCTTTTTCTCTTTCTTGCATAGGGGAATGACTGGATTAAGGCCCTTAGCTTGATCTAGTAACAATTTTTAAGAGAAAGCAAGTAAATGAAAAAGAACACTGAATATTATAAAGCTTTTTCCTAACAAATACATGTATGCTTTTGGTAGTCACTTTGAATTTGGTCTTCATGTCTCCATGGAGACAAGTTGATAAAGAAAAATGGCTAGGAGATCATGTTTTCTGAAGGCATTCAAGTGTTTTCCCAGCTGGGAGAGTTACAAAGATAAGACAAAACCAGACAGCACTTAGTAGAAGCACAGCTTGTAACATGTGTCTTGGCATGGATAACCTTTCTTTTAGGTTAACCCAACTCTATGAGTGTGGCTCTCAGCTTGGCCCACTTATTCCTATTAGGAGGGTAAAACTTCAATATTTGAAGATGTACATAGTTTTGTGTGTTGCTATTAAGTTAATAGGTTTTAGAGGTATTGGGAGTGTGTTTTTTTGTCTGAAGACTTTCAATAAAACAAAATGTTTTGTAAGATGTGACATAACCTCAAATGGATATGACATGGAACAACTGTATAAAAGATCAACCTGCCAAACAGTGTATGCATTTAACACAAAAGCTGAAACTAGACTTAACAAAAAGCTGTTACACATAAAAAGTGGGAATTATAACTTTTTAACACAGTGATGCTTTCTGTAATGTCTAAATGTCAATGGTCTCACATATAAATACAAAAAAGAAAGAGTGGTGAACTGTATTAAAAATGTAGAGTGCAAATAGTTATTCTACAGGAGACACACTTGGAAAGAGCTGAACATGTGAATTTGATAAAGAAAGGTTCTTCAAGATTGTTAGTCAGCAGAATACCTGGGACAAAGAAAAAGAAGAGTACTTATATTAATTGTAAGAAGAGCTCCAATAGTGATAGAAGAGGATACAAAAGATAATAATGGTAGATTTGTAGTACTAAGGGGCTACTGGCAAGTGAGGAAGATTACATTGGCATGTATTTATATTCTACCTAAAACTGCTATAATCAAGTATAAAAATTGTTGGAGAAACAATCAGCTTTCAGCAAGGAATACTACTTATAGGTGGGGACTGAAATTTGATTTGCATCCATTAAGGTGTGTCTTGGGGACCCAGAAGGCAAAATATAACAAATGAGGGTAGATTTGTGAAGAAATATATGAAACTATTTTGCATGGATGATGAGGCTGGAGTGAATTTACATATGATTCCCCAAGATACAAATCCTTGGCTAAGCTAGACAGAATTTAGATTTCACAGGAACATGTGCATTTAATTGCAAGTCTTGATATACACCCAGTAACCATTTCAGATCATGTGCCAGTAATAACTAAAATAAAAACATAGGGCAATGGAATAAAAATGAGACACTGGTGCTTTCCCATCTATCTGTTGAAAAAAGAGGAATTTTAGGAATGGGTAGTGGAAATTATTCAGGACCTAATAGAGAAGATAGAAACTTCCTCTGAAAATATAGCTTGGGAGTGGGAAAAATTAAAGTGGAGTTTAAAAATAAGGTGGAAATAAAAGAAAGAGATCTATGGTTAAGAAGTGACAAAAATATTTAGAGGGACTGACAAATGTTAAAGTATTGCAGAATAGGGGGAATCTCACAGAGCATGAAGAAGAGCAACTGCAGAATGCTAAACAGAAAATAACAGATTACCTCAATAATATGCATGAGTTTAAAATGACTTAGGCAACAGAAAGTAGAAATGGCTGTTGCCAAGCTTAGGGAGCCTATGACAAGGAAGATAACAAGAGATTCTGTAGAGGTACTAGAAATATTTTGCAAATTCAACGAAGTCTGTATAAAGCAGAGAAATATGGAAATCAAGAAAAGGAACAAATGGAAATGTTTACAGAAGAATTAAATATGCCAAGGTTAGAGGTAGATTTGGCTTAATTACTAACAGTTAGGATAGGAAGAGGTGAGACAAAAGTGGTGATGTATAACCAATCCACAGGAAAGTTCCCAGGAAGAGATGGTATTTATGTGGACATTTGTAAGCTAGGAGGGAAAAACTGATAATAATCTGGAAGGTTTTGTTTAACAGTATTTTAAGAGGAGGAGAAGTACTAACATCCTGGAAGAAGGAGGTGGTGGATGTAATACCTAAAGAGGGTAAAGACCCATCAGATCCAGTTTCATACAGGCCCATTTCAATAATAAACCATGATTATAAAGTGTTTATGTCTATAATGGCTAAAAGAATGGTAAATGTGATGCCAAAATTGTTAGATGTGGATCACTGTAGATATGTGGAGGAGGGGCAAATATTTGACAACATTAACAGAGCACTGATGATCCAGAGGGAAGCAGACTGTAAGAAAATACCAGTGTCATAACTGGGTCTTAATACAGAGAAAACATTTGACAGAGTAAGCTGGGACTTTATGAGCAGGGCAATGGAAGCATTTGCATTTCCTGATAAAATTATACGATTGATTAGGAGGATATATGAGAGATCAGGGGTGAAAATGAAAGTGGGTGGGTTCCTCTCTGATAAGTTCTGCTTGAGCAGAGGAACCAGGCAGGGATGTTCTATTTCCTGTTTGTTATTTGCATCATATTTAGAACCATTGGCAAAGAAAATAAGGGACTCAGAAATTCAAGGATATAATTGGTATGGTTGTCAAGAATAGCTGGCCGTATTTTCAGATGATACTATTTTATACCTGACAAAACCTGAAAAGGACATTTCAGTACTGTGGAATATTTTGAGGCAGTTTCAGATATTTTGGGGATACAAAATTAATGAAGCTAAAACAAAGGCAATAGCTGTAAATTATGTACCCACACTTGAATTGGTTCAACAATACCCATATTTATTGGGACATGATAAAATTAAGTACTTAAGAATATGGATTAAAATGATTTTGGTGTGGCAGCTAAAGATATGTGGGAAGAGACTAAACAAACAATAATACAAAAATTGAGAAATTAGAAGCTCTGTTATATGGATATGGATAGTATGATACAAGCAGTTAAAATGTTTTAGTCCCCTTAGTCTTATCCATGGGTCAAACATATTTTTATCAACCAGAGGAGAAGTTGTGGATAGCAATTAATAAAGATCTGAATGATTTTATCTGGGAGGGGAAGATGGCCAGAGTCAAGTGGGATAAGCTGATTCTTCCAATAGAATAAGGTGGATTATGATTCCTAGATTTGAAGGGGTATTTTAGAGCTACACAGTTAAGGCTCCTATACATAGCACAAGCAGAAACCTATAATTCAATATGGAAAAAGAGATGATGATGAAACAGTGAGTAAGAGTAAGAAACAAGGAAGAGGCAGGGAGTTTGGATGCATGTCTTTAAGGAGAATAACAATAATCATACATGATACTATAGTCATAAAGTAGAAGAAGAGAAAGGAGATTCTACTAATAGGGTTGACTGTAATTAGGGAAATGGACAATAGGCAAGAGGGGGCTGAAATTTATTGGCAAAAACTGGCAAAGGAACCAAGGTATTGGGAGCAAGTACGTAGAGAGGGAAAGGTAATAGAATGTGAAGACACCAAAAAAATGTATTTGGACTGCAGGTTAGAGATTGTCTTTCCTATCAAGGATTGATATCCAATATAGGCAAAGAAAAAGAAATGTCTGTGGGGGGTCCTAAATGTAAGACCAGCACTGGTAGAGTTTTTAGTAGAATCTAGAACAGAAGCTGTTGTTAAAAAAGTAATAATTAGTATAGCATATAAAATATTGCATGATATCTACAGGAATCAATCAGAGGAGGTTAGAAAGGATTGGTAAGAGAGATTGGATAAGTGATTCACAAAGAAACATATGGAGGGGTATATGTATGTCTCACGAATATGCAACAAAATCTAGAAGATTTAGGATTTTTGCTTGGAAATATTTACATAGGTATTTTTATAGCCAAGTAGATTCCAGAGTAATTTACCTCAGGTAGACACCAAATGTTGGAGGTGTGATAGGGAAGAAAAAGGTAATTGGGAACATACTGGGAGTGTAATAAACATTCCCTGCAGACTAATTTACCAGATATATTGGGTGAGCAAATTGATATATCTAGGGAAATGATTTTTCTGAGCTATGATACAGAACTGGAATTGCATATAAATAGTAAGGCCTTGCTGAGTCTAATTATGGTGGCTGCTGAAAAAGCAAATATTAGAAAATGGAAAACAAAGTGTAAACCAACTGTACCAGCAGTAGTGAATATAGTAATAGTGATAAAATAACTGGAATTGGGATCTTTAGAAAAGGGTAGGAGGAAATTAAATAGAAAAAATGGGAATTGTGGGAACAATACATACAGGGAAAGAATGAGGTTTAAAAGAAGGCAGTGTTTGAAAGATATACATAATGTTTGATTGACAATGATTGGTTACATTTTAAGTGATATATAATGTTTGCAACTAAAATCATATTAATATGGTTTGTGATGTATGATGCTACAATTAAGATTATGTCAAATTGATTTGTTTGCATTTATATAAATGTATGATTGGCTATGTCATAATGATAATTTAATAAAGATTGTTTTGTTTAAAAAAAGAGACCTTTGAGACGTACACAGTTGACTTAGTCAACAAAGTGGCTATAACTGCTGGCTGGAGGTTGGGACTGTCTATAGATGAAAGACGTTTACCCTCTTGTTTGCTCAGTTTAAACAGTCATTACTCTGGCTTTGTAGTACTAATGTATTTTTTGTGTGAAATGAGTTGAAGTGCTTTCCTGTGCTTCTGCTTTGTTTCTGTGAAACAGAACAGAAACATATTACTGTGGGTATTATTATTATTATTATTATTATTATTATGCCATAGTCTTGATGCTGTTGCTACAATCACTGTGTACTGGAGCTATCTCTGGATGAAACAGTTGTCACTTGCTCATTATTGTGGCTTTGGAGGACTAATGAGATTTTGTGTGACATAGGTTAGAATACTTTACTGCATCTTTTGTTTTTTGTTTTTTTTTGTGAAGCATAGTTAAACTGCATTACTGTGGCATTTTTTAATCATAATCAGATGTTTTTTATCACAATACACGATCAACAAAGTGGCTATAACTGCTGGATGGGGATGGGGGCTGCCTGCAGCTGAAATCAGCTTACCCTGTTGTCATTTGGTCAGCCTTAGCAGTCATTAATCTAGCTTTGTAAGACTAGGGCACTTTTCTATGCAGTAAGTTGGAATATTTTACTGTGGCTACTGTTTATGTGACACAAACATGAAATGCATTATTATTATTATTATTATTATTAATAATAATAATAATAATAATTCCAATGAGAGATATGAGGTGTAACTGGTCAACGATCTGCCTATAATTGCTGGGGAAAAAACAGGATTAATACACCATAGCCAAAACTAGCACACCAAAATGTAGTACTTTTGTTCCTTTTATTGAAGTGCATCCAAAGAGACCTAAGGATATGTAAATTTCTCTCTACTGTATAAAAAGGAAGTGAAATGTTTCATGTACTGGAGGAACTAATTACCTGGACAGGGTTACAAGTAATTAATATACTGATGAGATATAATGACCATAAGCATGTATGTTAAACGAGGAAATTAAACCAAACTGATAAAAATTAAAAACAGTGTTTTTTTTAGCTATTCCCAGTGAATATGATCTTGTCTTAGAAATAAAAAGATGATACTGAAAGAAAAGAAAGGTAAGAAACTGAAGAGGTGCAAAACTGAATATGAGGAATGGACAGTTTATTCAATGCTTCTACCTAAAGTGGGACAGTGAGATAATAGACACAATGTACAAGCTACAGTTGCATCTGCTACACTGGGAGCATATTTGGATTTAAATAACAGTAAGAACATTGTTGAATTGAATGGGACTGATTTTAGAACACTCTGAATGACTGCCATTGAGGAGATCAGAGAGAAATGCATCCAGACAATGGAGCTGGCCTCTGCCCAATCAGAAAAGTACAGCTTCAAGCAAGAGGAGCAAGAACTAAAGAATATGTGTGTGGGGGGGGGCTTTTTAAAACTCCCAAATGGGGAGAGTTCCCCCAAGATTAAGAGGAAGGAGACTATGAACAACATAGAGATACCAGAGGTGGGTAGAAGTTTTAATCTTATTGACATTATTTTGTCCTCAGAACAAGTATTCATTTTAAAAATATAGCTTCCTATTAAGCAAGCTTTATTACTGGGAGTATTGACTGAACTAAGAGTTTTTGTGTAATTTGAACATATCTCCTTAACAACAGTCCATCTCTGGGTGCAAATATTGTGGGTAGGATATTTTAAAAAGAGATGTAATTATTGTCCTTCTTTATTGCCAACTCTGCAGACATTTCAGAATTTATGTGAAAAAGGAATTATAGACTTAATTGTTAAACTGGACAAACAGATCTATAACTTGTGGTACAAAGAGGAGAAAGCTTTGTTTGAATTAAAGAATATGACTGATATTTGCTTTATGAAAGCTGATAACGGTGGTGTATTAGACAGATTATTTTGCAACTATCCAAACAATTGTGAATTACTTCGATGTAAGATGGCATGAAATGAGTGTTGTTTACAAATGTATTGATGATGTCTAGTTTGAAACGTTAAGTAATGATGAAATTGATGCTGCATCTTAAGGTTTTCTGAATGTTAAAAAAACAGATTAGGATATTATTTTGTTATAACAAATGTTCATAAAAATGCTTGTATCCCTCCTTTTAGACTAACAGTTGTAGCAGAAGGGACAAAGGCACACAAAGTATAGGATTTTTTTTTGTATAAAAAACTGCAAACATTTTGGGGATTTTTCTGTCCTTAGAGGTCTTGGACTTTTGTCTCCTTATCATTGCTGACATTGTTTCTTTATATTTTAGTACTCATAATGATGGAAGAATTGATGTAGTTAGAGAATTTCTGGTAACAAAAATTAGTATTAGTAACAACAAGATTTACATATATTTTTTGCATTTTGTTAGAGCTAGTTCTTAATTTTTTTGTGTTTTTTGGAAAAATGTATTTTCCATCAAACCAGAAAGTAGCCTTGGGGTACTTATGGTTCTAGTATTTGCTGACCTAGGATTAGGATAATGAGAAGAAAATATGTTTAAGTCCACCCATTTTCAAGATATGGTTGTTTTACTGTTGTTTTATTGATGATGCATTATTTTTAGTGGGAGGGACAAATTTAGAATGCAGTAATTTATTGAATGACCTTAACAGCAGCCCTCACCTCCATTTCTAAGTTTTACAAGTAAAATAAACAAGAAGAAAAATAAGTTATTTGGATGTTGAATTTTTTTAGAACAAGAACAAAAAGATTTTGGTTCTAGACTGCACAGGAAAGAAATGTTGTCAAACATGTATTTGTAATTTAATAGTGCTCATACATATTACAGAAAAAAGACAAGAGTTAAAGAATAGTTTGTAAGACTGGTTAGATTAACCATCTCTGAAGGTTATTTTGAATTATGAAATATTATATTGAAATGGATTTCTTTAAAGAGAGACCACCTTTTAATATTGGTAGAAAATGTGAGTAAAGAAGATTCTGTGGTAGATGCAATGGTTTTAGAACCATTTTAGATGCATCAGTTAAAGAAAATAGATGTGAAAATCTGATAAAGAAGGAGGGCAGATGTTTCAGACTGACCTTTTGCAATGATTTAGCAACCATTAAACACAGAATTTGTGATAACTGGAACATTTTGTTGGGTAATCATAAATTAGTTAAAATTGCTGGCCTGCATCTGACCATTAACAATTAAAGATTTAGAAATATAAGAGTTTTTTGGAACTCAAGATACTGAATGTGTTAAAAAAGTTTCTAGATAGTAGGTGGGGTCCCATGCATGTGGGATGTGCTTGTAATGTAATGTACTGTAGATTTATCAGTGCTGTATATTTTAATGTCAAAAATAACATTTTTATAAGTAAAGTGTATGAGCAATTGTAATACTAGAGAAGTTATTTACTTATGACTGGGTATTTCTTGTGAAAGTTAGCAACACAGAATTACACTATCCATATGAAAAGATTGAGCAACGTTCCAGCTAGAGCTAGTTAGTTATTAAAAAAATACAACGTAGAGCTAAATTTAGTTGCAGTGTATCTGTTCAGCTTAAATGAGTTTAAGCATCTACAGTGTACTCAATCTATGTTTTTAAAAAAATGATGTTGACTGGTTTTAAGTATTTTGAATTTGATTGCCAGTTATATTAGTTATGTGTTTTTTTCCATACTATATACATTTTTGTAATTATATGTAATCTGAAGAAGATATACAAAACCACTAAGTTGTGGTATGCTGGTTTTGAACATAGTGTATTTTGTAGTCATTTTAATACACTTGGAGCATGGAGGAGGTTGTATACTGTTGCTGTAATAGCTGTGAATGGTTTTGTCTATGGGTAAGAACAATTGGACCTCCTGTCATGGTTTTGTTAAACTGTCATTAGTTTGACTTTCTTAGGACTGGTATAACAAGACTAGTTGGAATACTTTATTGTGGCCATTTTTATCACAATCAGATATCTGAGGTGTGCATAGTCAGTAAACTATCTGTAAATGATGGGCTATGGAATAGGCAATTATAATGACAGCAATTTCAATGTTTTTTTATTGTTGGAATCTGCTGAAACATGCACTTTTGCTATTAATCATTAGCACTTTTTGTTTTACTTCTCTGGAATAATATTCAAGACTACTCAAATTCAAAACAATCAGCAAAGTTAATTGAAAAGAACATGTGCATTTAGAAGTGATCTATGAAAAAAAAAGAAAAAAAACAAGTGTGTGGGAGACCCATGGTTTAAAACTGCCCAGGTCTCAAGAGACACTTAATCCACTACTGCACATGTATTTAACATTCTTTTTTAAGCACCTTTATTGAATTATCACTTGTGACACAGGCAAACTTGCAGTTATATAAAAGCAAACTATATTAACAAGTTGACATTTACAAACATTATATATCACATATATTCCTGTATACAATATAGTCAATCTAGCATTATATAAATTATTCAATTCCTGTCCTTCCTTAAACCTCATTCCTCCTTCAAAACATTTTTCTGCATGTGTTGTTCCCACAATTTCCATTTTTCTATGTAATTTGCTTCTACCTTTTTCTAAAGATCTCATTTCCTGTTCTTTTATCTCTGCTACAATATTCACTACCTCAAGTATGGTTGGTTTAGACTTTGATTTCCATTTTCTAGTAATTGTTTTTTGGCTGCCACCAAAATTAAATTTAACAACACCTTATTATGTCTAGACAACTGAGATCCCAGCACAAAAAATAATTTCCTTAGTTACACACATTTGCTCAATCATTATACATGACAGAGTACTGTGCAGGGAATTTAAAGTCGGCCAACTAATTACACCCTGCAAACATATGTTCTCAGGCACCTCGGTCTTCCCTATCTCACCTCCAACATTTGCCATCTACCTTTGGAAAAATTCTTTGGAGTCTGCTTGGGGTATAAAAGTACCTATGCAAAGACTTCCAAGCAAAAATCCTATATCTTCCTAGACTTTGTTGCATATTTGGAAGCCACACATATACCCTTCCATTGCTTCTTTGTGAATTCCTTATCTCATCTCTCTTCCCAATCTTTTCTGACCTCCTCTGATTGATCCCTGTAGTTATCGTGCAATGTTTTACATGCCCCACTAAGCATCCCATTTTTAACAGCAAGCTTCTGTTCTAGATTCAACTAAAAATTCAACTAGTATGGGTCTTTCACGTAGGATTTCCTATCCCTTTCTCTTTGCCTATACTCTGATATCAATCACTAACAGGGAGGGCAGTCACTAGAATGCAGTCCAAATGTCTTATTGGCCTCTTCCAATTATATTACCATTTCCTCTTTAATTATTTGTTCCCAATACTTTAATTCCTTTGCCAGCTTCCTCCAGTAAATTCTGGTCTCCTCTTTCCTATTCCTCTGTACCCCTAATTATAGTCATCCATCTCGGCAGAATCTCCTTTTCTGTTCTCATGTTGGCTTAGTTTTTACTATACTTTCTGCTACTTTATGAATGTAATATTCTGTATGATTGTTATTCTCCTTAAGAATTTGCATCCAAAATCCCACTCTCCCCTTATTTCTTGAATTCCCCCCTGCTTCATCGTCCCTTTCCACTTTGAATTGTAGCTTACTGCTTGTGTTATGTATACGAGCCTTAACTGTGTAGCTGTAAAATATCCCTTCAGATCAGGTAATCCTAAACCACCTTGTTATATTGGAAGGATCAACTTATCCCACTTGACCTTTGCCCTCTTATTCTCCCAGATAACATCCACCTCTTTAATAATTATGCTCTACAACTTCTCTTATGTTGATAAAAATATCCCTGATGTATATATAAAACTTAAAGGACGAGAAACATTTTTACAGCTTGTATCTTGCTATCCATATCCATAGGCAAGAGCTTCCAGTTTCTCAAATTTTGTATTACCTTTTGTTTACTCTCTTCCCACATATTGTCAGCTGCCATAACAGAAACATATTTAACATTTTTAAAGGGTAAGACATGTCAGCTGAATGTGTAATCTGTAAAGATATTTATTTATTTATTGATTGCATGTGTTGACTGGGAAAGTCAGACTTTGCACAAAGTCCCCTTTTTGGTGGAGGCCCAGAGAGAGAAAAGTCCCAGATTATACATATTAGATAAAGATTTATACAAAGTGTAGAAAAAACAGCATTTTATAGGTATATACATTGTCTAGTGAATAAAGACATTCTGTAAAAGTTTATACATAGTATAGAAAAGTCATTCATTTATATTTTCAAAAATCTACATAGTATTGGAGTCATTGTAGGTAGTACAATAAGGCACAGATAGAGATTATTGTTTTGACCAAAGGAAGATGATGAGCATAATTCAATATACAGACATAAATTTCCGCTGGCCAGTTGATTTGTATGTAGATATAGATACAGATATAGGATATAAATGTCAGTCGACCAGTACCACTATATACTTCAGTAAGCAGTTTCACAACAAGACATAAAATGGACATAAAGTTGCAGAAAAACTGTTTTTTTTTCTTTATGCTAATCAGCTGGTGTAGTAAAGCAAGAGAATGATCGAGGAAGAAGAAGGACTAGAAGTGATTGAAAGTGTGAAGGAGGGGGACAGGGAGGGGAAAAGAAGATTGCAGAGGTGAATGTAAGAAGGATGAAGTGAATGGGAAAGTGGGGGGGGTGCTAATCAGTTACATTGAGTGGGTGTATAGAGAAGAAGGGTTGTTAGAAACAAATGACAGGGAAGTCAGTGGAATTCTGGTTTATGTCTAGGGGGTACTTATCCAGGGTTACTGCAGGGGCAGAGCCAGATACTGGACAGTAAAAGAGATTGTGGCTGGTATCACTCATTTCAGCTCCCTATCACCAGGGCCAGCTTTAGGCCAACTAGATGTCTTTGACCCAAAAGGACCCTCCTCCCATAGGAGAGCCCACCCAAGCTTATGACAGCGTCATTATGCCTTACATGACCCAAAAAATTTCCTGAGAAACACTACAACAACATGCAAAGCATTTTCCTACTGGTAGCATTTCTCCAGAAGTAGTTACAAGTCTTGTTACTGGAGCAAACATTTCCCATCATGCATTGCACTAGTATCTAGTCCAGTATTTATTAGTAACTGCCATTCCACAGTTCTTGCATTTGCCACAGTGTTAGCTGCTCATGCTTCTATAGTAGTTAGCTTCTGTTACTGACTGCTCAATAGGGCTTTCAGCCCAATACTGGTCACATTAATCATCTAGTTTTGTATAGCATTCCAGCTGATGTCTCCGAAGATATTAAGATTAGGCTTAATTTGAAGACTAATGGAGGAGTACTATGTTGTAGTTTGCTTCTCTTGCTTCCTTAGGGTATATTGTTGGCTGCTAATGAACAGAATTAGAAGAAATAACTGTGGAATAGTCAGTCTTAAGCAACATGAAAACAAACATTAGTAAGAATAAAAAAGATACAGTGATGTGAGACAACTTCTGTTCACTAAGACTTGTGACAGAATGTTACCAATTCAACATATGGCAGAGAAATGCTTGAAGCAGTCAAGGACAAGTATACTATACTCCTAGAGAAGTGATATATGATGTGTGTATGCTGAGTGCTGAGTGACAGAGGGGGACAAAACAGTGATTCATTTGACTGAAATTGGGAAAACAGTGACTTCCAATATGGCTGCACATTGAGTAACAGCATAACTCTAACTCTCCCAGTCTAAAAACAGAAACTCAACAGAGAAGGCCAGTAGACTTCTGTATTTATGGATAAATTTCAGTAATTGGCTAGTACGTGTCCTGCCTGGGTACCAGGAAAAAAGAAATACCTGGAAAAAAATCACCTACAAAAAGTGAAGAAGAAACACTGACTAGGAAAAGTTTTGTAGCTGTTCAGCAAAAAGCATGCAACCTCCAGACATGACTTCCAGTAACCTACAAGAAGATATAAGACAAATGCATACAGACCTGGTTAAAATAAACAAAACAGTGATGGAGTATATCAACACAAACAACAAAAGGCTGGAAAAAATGGGAGAAGCTTTAAACATGTATTCAGATGAGGTGATAAAGCTGCAAAAACCAGAGGGTGAAATGAAGAAAAGGCTGGCTGAATATGAGACTGCTCAGAAAGAGATGTTTCAAAAAATAATAGAATTAGAGGACAGAGCACATAGGGAAAACCTGAGATTTACAGCTGTACCAATGAAGCTGGAAGGAACAGGCTGCATATGCATTAATTTTATGAAAGCACAAATAAGCAACTGGACTGGTATCCCACAGCAGGAGCTGTTAGTTGAAAGGGCCCTTCTTGTGTATGCTACAAACCTGGCTATGAGAAAGCAGTCTAGACCTTTAATAGTAAAGACGCAATCCTAACAACAGAATGAGGTAATTCTGACAAACTTGTGGCAGAAGTACATAATACTACAAGTGGAAGAAAGCAGAGTGTTTGTGGAGAATAATTACTCATTGTAAACAAGCTGGAAGAGGAGTAAATGCATTCCACTATTCAGGGAAAGTTGAGACACAGGTGTGAGATTCAAACTGCTGTACCTAGCTGTCTTCAAGGTATTCTTCCCTGTAGGGAGAAAATAATTTTATGATGAAGTACATGCTAAGGAGGAAATACAAAAGTTTGTCCAACAAAACATGAGATGTGAAACAGAAGGAGATTCTGCTTCTTTGTCTTCTGGTAATAAAGACCACAGAGAGACTGTACCTGTGAAACCTTTTTTACTGTTTCAACAGAAAATGTTAGAGAGAAGGAAAGGACTGCAAGGGTTGACTAGAAGAATCAACAGTGTGTTGTAAATGAAGCAGAGACAGGATTTGAGGGGTGGAGTTGAACAGTAATGTAACCAGTAAGCTAATGTGGGATTACAATGCAATAATTATATTTGTGAAATATGACAGACCAAGAAAATGTGGAAATATTGGATTTTTTTCAGACTTTATTGGACTTGTGGGTGATTCTAAAGTATGTGCCCTACTTCATATCATTAATGTTCAGGAAAATGCTTTGGGGAGAGGATGAGTGAAGAGAAAGTTAACTGTTAGTAAAGAAAACATTTTTTAATAGTAATATTGTTGTGGTGTAAGGTTTTCTTTGCATGCTGTAAAGTAAAGCTTTCTCACTTATTTTTAAGTGTAGTGGGGATTGTAAATAGATGCTGCTGTTCTTTTTTTTCCTTTTCTCCCTTCTCCCTTTTATCTTGTTCAGTTTTAAGAAATGTAGGCACTTCAGTGCAAAAAAAACTGGTTAAAAGAGCATTATTGTTCTCATTCTTGCATGGGAGAATGACTAGATTAAGGACCTTAGATTGATTTAATAAGTTTTAAGAGAATGCAAGTAAATGAAAAAAATACTGAGTATTATGAGGCTTTTTTCCTACAAATGAATATATGCTTACTAGCAATTCTGTATATGGCTCCCATGTCTCGATGGAAACAATCTGATAAAGAGAAATTGACTAATAAAATAAAAAAAAAATCAATAGTGTTCACTGATAAAAGCCGGTATATTCAAGACAAACAAGTATAAAACAAAAATAAATAAACAGCCACCACAGAAGAGTTATATAAAAACTTTAATGAAACAAAAGTGTTTCAGTCGTTATTGTTTTACATATTATACTTTTGTTTCATTAAAGTTTTTATATAACTCTTCCATGGTGGCTGGCTATTTATTTTTGTTTTGCACAAAGCAAAATTGACTGTCTGGTTCTCATGTCTCCATGGAGACAATCTGATAATGAAAAATTGGCTGTCTGGTTCTCGTGTCTCCATGGAGACAATCTGATACAGAGAAATTGGTCACAGTCTGGTGGAGAGTGATTGGCTGGGGAAAAAATGAAAAGAGAAACTGGGTAAGAGATAATGTTCTCTGAAAGCATTTAGGACTTTTCCCAGCTGTGAGAGCTATAAAGATATGACAAAACCAGTTAGCACTTACTAGAAGCACAGGCTTCACCAAGCATCTTAGCATGGATAATGTTTCCTTTAGGGTAACTCAAGTCTGTGAGTGTGGCTGTCAGTTTAGGACACTTGTTCCCATTAGGAGGGTGAAACTTAAATATCTGAATATATATATATAGTTTTGTGTATTAGTATTAAATTAACAGGTTTTAGGGGGTATTTTTGAGGGCTTTCAATAAAACAAAAAGTTTTGTAAGATGTGACACAGGGTCAACTGGATATGACAAGAAACAACTATATAAAAGTTCAACCTGCCAAACAGTATATGCATGTAACACAAAAGCTGGAACTAGACATTTAACAAAATAGGTGTTATACATAAAAGGTGGGAATAATAACTTTTTAATACAATGATGCTTTCTGTATTGTCTTTAAATGTCAATGGTCTCACAGATAGATACAAAAAAGAAAGAATAGTGAGCTATATTTAAAAAAACTTAGAGTGCAAATAGTTATGTTACAGGAGATACACTTGGAAAGAACTGAGCATGTGAATTTGATAAAGAAAGGTTTTCAGAATGGTTATTCAACAGAATATCTGGCACAAAAGAAAAGACGAGTACTTACATTTATTGCCAGAGGTGCTCTAATAGTGATAAAAGAGGATAAAAAAGATAATAATGTCAGATTTGTAGTGCTAAGGGGCTAGTGGCAAGGGGGGGGGGATTACACTGGCATGTATTTATATTCCGGTGTTAGAGGCAAAAAAAAAAAGACAAAATCAAGCCATAAAGTAGGCAGTTCATGGCTTGATTTTGTCTTTTTTTGCCTCTAACACCTGAGTGCTGGCCATTTGTGTTTGGTTCCTAATTTGGTTTGGCCCTACATTTGCCGTACGTGCAGATCTCTTCAACTTATGTATTTATATTCCACCTAAAACTGCTATAATAGAGCTTTAAAAAATTCTGGGAAAAATAATCAGTCTTCAGCAAGCAATATTACTTATAGGTGGGGATTGGAATTTGATTTGCAGCAGTGAAAATGTGTTGGGAGACCCAGAAGGGAAAGTATAACAAAGGAGGGTAGATTTTTGAAGAGATTCTTGAAAATATTTGCATAGAAGATGTGTAATCAGTAATAGGAGTTAGGAGTGACTTAAAAAGAAGTTATATACTTACCATAACGTTCCATGTGAGTTGTTCCTCTCACCTTCATTCTTACCCATGGGTTCAGAGCCGATCCCTCATCTACAAGTCAGCCAAATTGCAAAGCTTGAGGTCTTCAAACAGCTCGAGGCTGAAACCCTATCCCATGATGCTCCTCTACTTCCCTCAGATCTTGTTTGCTGCCAACTAGTAATATAGTCACAGAGTAACAACACCATACCCATAATTCCATTTACTGGGGAAAGGAAAAACTGCTCAGAAAAAAACAAATAGACAGAAGAGTCAACTTTTGAACTTCCAGACACAGGTTGGGGGTAGGAGGGTGGGTTGTAAGAATGAAGGCGAGAGGAACAACTCACATGGAACGTTATGGTAAGTACATAACTTATTTATGTGAAGTCGTTCTATCTCACCTTCATTCTTACTGATGGGTAGTGTCCCCAGTGCTACAATCTTGGGTGGCTCATGGGAGTACCTGCCTAAGGACAGCAGGACCAAAGGAAGCCCTGTCCCTAGAGATCTTGTCTACTTTGTAATGAGTAATAAAGGTATGTGGCTTAGACCATGTAGCTGCCACACAAATAGAATCTATTGGTAGCCTGGCCTAAAAAGCTGCAAAAGTAGAGGCAGCTCTCTTTGTTTTCCAAGGGAATGTGTACAGAAGAATAAACACAGGAAATGCAGTCCGAAAGCCACTTAGATAAGGTAGGTTTGGAAACTGCGGCACCTTTCCTGGAATCCGAATATTACACAAACAGTTGGTCAGACTGTCTGTGGTATTTTGTCCTGTCTAAATAGAAATGGAGCTGTCTGTGAACATCAAGTTTGTGAAGCATATACTCCAATAAATTAGTATGATTAGGAAAGAAAACTGGCAATGCAATGGTTTGATTAAGGTTGGATTCTGAGCACACCTTTGGTAGGAAAGAGGGGTTTGTTCTGAGTGTCACTCTATCCTTGTAGAATATCAAATATGGATACCTTACCAACAAAACCTGTAATTCTGAAACTCTGTGTGCAGAAGTGATAGCCACTAGGAAAATAGTTTTCCAGGAGAGAAATTTCAATTCACAGAAAAATGCTGGTTCAAATAGAGGAAGGATAATCTTTGACAGAACAAGATTTAGATTCCATGAAGTAGTAGGGGATCTAACAGGGGGCCTCAAATGCATAACACCTTTTAGAAAGGCCTTAGCCATTGTGTGTGACATGACATTGTCCCCTAGCTCATCAACATGAAAATTCAAAATAGCAGCCAGTTGAACTTGAATAGTTGCTGCTGCAGCGCCTTCATTAAATAGCTTGGTCAAAAATTCCAGTATATCCGATATGGAAGGTCAACATTGTTTTGCTGGGCCCAGATAGAAAATCTCCTCCATTTACTAAGATGAAACTTCCTAGTCGAGGACTTATGAGAAGACAGCAGTATATGTTGAGCTTCTGCTGACAAATTTTGGAACCTGGCTATTCTTGGAATTGGAGCAGCCATGCTGTCAGTTTGAGGGACTGTAGAGAAGGGTGAAAAGCTCCTGACAAGTGGGTCAGAAGCTCTGGCTCTGGGTCCAGGATCCAGAGTTCTTTCAGAAGATGAAGCTTCAGGAAGGGGAACCAAATCTGATGAGACTTAAAGGGGGCTATTAATATAACTGTCCTTCCCAGGGCACTGGCTTTCTGCAGAACTTTGGGAATTAGGGGGAAAGGCGGAAAAGCATAAAGAAGACTCAGGGGCCAATCATGTATGAACGCATCCTTCGGGGACTCCCCCACTGGGGGGTAGGGCAAAGTAGTGGTTGCATTTGGCATTTGTGGGAGTTGTAAAGAGATCACAGCAAGGCTGGCCCCATCTGTGGAAGATCATTTCCACCACTTCATTCTTGAGAGACCACTTGTGTGGCAACAGAATGGCTCTGCTTAGTTTGTCCGCTATCCCGTTGGATTTCCCCAGGATGTGCATTGCTATCAGAAAGCGCTGGGTGGACTCTGCCCAATGCCATACTCTCAGGGCCTCTCAACATAGGGGATAAGATTTGGTCCCTCCTTGTTTGTTTATATACCAGACCACTGATATGTTGTCTGACTGGATTGCAATGGTCCCCAGAGGAAGAGAGTCTTGAAAGGACTACAACGCTAAGAGTAACGCTGTCATCTCTAGGACCTTGATATGCAAATGAGCCTCGTGTTCTTGCCATATGCCTTGGGCTGTCCATCCCTGATAATGTCCCCTCTACCAGATCAGGAAGGCGTCCGTGGTCACAGTTGTAACTGGAGGTGGGAGAATAAAGGGACGTCCCATGGTTACCGATTCAGATGCCAGCCATCATCGAAGATCCTTCTTGCATGAGTTGGTTATCCAAACCAGGTGATCCATAGATAATTCTTGAAAGGTCCACTGTGTGAATAGTAGCCATTAAAGAATGTGCATGTGTGATCTTGCTAGAGGTATTGCTATAATAGCTGCTGTCATGGTGCCCAGTAATCTGAGAATCTCCGATGCAGGTGCTCTGTGCTTTGGGAGAATGTCCATTACCTGTTGTTGCAGGGCCAGTATTATTTCCAGAGGAAGTTTTAGGGACAGGTTGATGGTGTCTAAGACTGCTTCTATAAAGATGGTATGCTGCGATGGCGATAAGGCAGATTTTTCTGAATTTGTAGTTATTCCCAGTTGAGAGCAGAGGTCTAAAATAATGTCCCTTGCCTGTATAAGATAATTCCTAGTGGGTGCGGTAAGGAGCCAGTCATCTAAATATGGAAACACCTGGATTTCTTGATGCCTCAAGTGAGCAATTACCACTGCCATACATTTGGTAAACACTCTGGGGGCTGTAGTGAGACCAAAGGGCAGGGCTCGAAACTGATAATGACTGGCCCCCAGCCAAAAGCGCAGATAATCCCTGGATGGTCTGGTCATCTTTTGTGGTAGTAGGCATCCTAGAGATCTATTGAGCACATCCAATTGTCTTTCCCCAAGAATGGGAGTATTGACTGAAGCGTGACCATTCAGAACTTTGTCTTTTTTACAGATCTGTTGAGTCTGCTGATATCTTGAATTGGTCTCCAGTCCCCTGTTTTCTTTGGTACTAAAAAGAATCTTGAGTAGGCTCCGGATCCTTTCTTGTCTGCCAGGACTAATTAGATGACTCTTTTTAATAGCAACATTTGAATCTCTATAGTTGCTACGCCCCGCAGACTGGGTGGAACATCTGGGATCTTTCTTAAAGGTTTTGGACATGACTGGAAGGGAATAATATATCCTCTGGATATTATATTTTGTACCCAGTAGTCTTTTGTGATTTTGAGCCAGGTGCCTAGGTACATAGATAGTTGTCTCCCGACTGCCTCCAGAGGTGGACAGGCGGGCCTCCTTTCAAGAGCATTGATAGGGTTTCCCAAGGAACTGATCCCTGTCACCCTGGTTCTGCAGACCTCCTCTTCCACATGGATGGCATCTTCCATTATTGGCCCCTCCTCTGCCCCTGGAGGGGGTTTCACCTTGTGTGTCCGAAAAGGCTCCTTGGGCTTTACGGAATCACATTTTACCACTCCACTGACCTTTGGGATAAGGTCTTGTAGGTGTGGAAAAATGGATTCCTACGGCAGATAGAGTCTTTCCGTCTGGTTCACATCTGGTGAGGGTCTCTTTAACTTTAGGTCCAAAAAGTGAGGAACCATCAAATGGGGCATTCACAAATGATGACTTGAAAGGTTCCACAAAAGAACATAAGCACATCCAGGAATGTCTCCAAAGAGCTATTCCTGTACCCGTTGCCCTACTCATCCCATCAGCTGCGTAAGATATGAGATGCATGGAAGAGTTGACAATGGAATTAAGGTTAGCAAGCTGAGATGTCACCTTATCAGCTACTGTATCCGCTAGTGCACCTTGAAGATTATCTTCAAGCTCTTTCAGGAGATCTCTTTGAAGCCTGGTAAAATGAGTCAGGTAGTTCAACGAATGAAGAGCAAATATCATAGAACTGAACATGCATTTGCCAAATCTGTCGATATTCCTAGAGTCTCTATTAGGAGGATGGACAGACATGGAGGTCTCTGACATCTCCTTCTTAGTGGCTGCTGCAACCACCATGGCATCAACAGGAATAGGTTTAGATAAAAAGGCCTTATCATGAGGTACAGAAATATATTTGTTTGGTCTTCTTGGGACAGGTTTCATGGTATCTGGTGACTCCCATGCCCTTCAAGATAAAAGATTCATCAACTCATTGAAGGGCAGAAACACCCAAGAGGTGGAGGGTCAGGCCCCAAAAGCTTTCAGGAGCACCGATTCATCCTTGGAAGGATTGATGGACTGTCAGTCACCCCTCTGCTGCAGGATCTCCAGGATATCCATGAAGGAGATATCCTCAGAGGTGGACCTGGGGACACTTCCAGTTCCTCCAAATCAGTGTCAGATGTGACAGATTCCTGGGGGAAATCCAGATGTTTCTTCTTACATGTCCTCTTTCTCAGGACGTTCCCCCAAGGGGGCTTCCTGAGGTTCTGGGTCCCTACGCTTATGCTGAATCTGTGGTGAATGAGAAGATTCTGGTGCTTTATGGGAAGAAGCAGTCTGTTCAGAAGTTGTGACTGTCTAGGGGGACAAGACCCTCCTCATGGCATCGAAGGCACCACGGCTCCGATGCGAGACAGTCCCTGGATCCAAAGACGCCGGCTCTGATCCTGAGGTGGGAGCCGAGCTCACCTGCGCCGAAGACCCAAGTGGAAGAGTTGGAACCGAGACATCGGTTTAACTCCCACCTCCCAGAACCAATGGGTGAATGACAGCCCCAGACTCTGCAGCTAGGGCCGAGGACATCAGGGCATCGGGGATAGGCCAGAAATGGGTGTCAGCACCGACGGTTCCACAACCAACTGATGAGCTGCTTCCAGCTCCAAAGGCTTGGGTCGAGTCGGAGGAGGAACAGTAGCTGCCAGAGTTGAGGCCGATAACATTTTTGGTAGCACTGGATTCTGTAGCAATCTCCTCACCACGCAATCCACATCTGAATCCGATAGTCTGGAAGCTCGAGAGGAGACCATGGAAGGAGCAGGTGAGCTCAGAACTGGAGACCTTAGGGCTGGAGATACCGGCTCCAAGACTGGGAATCGGCTACTACCCACTGCCTGGACAATTGGCTCTGCTAACTGTGGAGCCGAGTCAGACACCTTCTTCGATACCTTTGGAGTCAAAAGGCCTTTCGGCTCAGAACCAGAGACAGAAGAAGAAGAAGGTTTTGGTTTCTTTTGAGGAGACGAGTCCAATTCTAACTGAAAGGCAGACTTAATAAGGCCCCTTTCCACTAGCTTCCTTTCCCTTTCTGCCAAAACCCTAGTACTAAACCCATGGCACACCACACAAACTTCCTGAAGGTGGACTTCACCTAAACAATAAACACAGATGGTGTGACCATCTGTGAGATACATCTTCTGGCTACACTTGGGGCATTTTTTGAAGCTCGACTTCACCTTTTCAGACATAGTAATAATTCACAAGTCAGAATAATCACAATCCAAATATATATATATATATATATATATATATATATATATATATATTTTTTTTTTTTCAGAGCAAAACTTGGCTATAAGAACAATCTGAACACAAACTATCACTAACTAAACTAAAGCCTAACTTCAGCTATGAAATGAGAGATAAAGCCCTAAGAAAAGAGGCTACTTCACTATTTTAGCAATCTGCTATCAAAAGAAAATAAAGCCTAACCCGGCTATAAGCTAAAGCCTAAACTCGGCTATGAGGGGATAGGGTATAAAGATGCCTAAACCGGCACAAAAGCAACACACGGCCTAGTGCCAACAATGGAAAATGTTTAATTAACTTTAAACTCACACCAAAATGGAAGGTAAAGGAAATAATAGCTTAACTTCAGCTAAGGAGACAAAATTCTTCGAAGAAGAATATGAAGAAAACCCAAAAAGAAACTTTTAGTTAGCTGTCTTTCAAAAAACGACCTGAGCTGAAGGAACACGCTCGATCTGTTGCAGCAGCAAACTATATCTGGGGGAAGCAGAGGAGCATCATGGGATAGGGTTTCTGCCTCAAGCTGTTTGGAGACCTCGAGCTTTGTAATTTGGCCGACTCGGAGCCAAGGGATCGGCTCCAAAGCCATCAGTAAGAATGAAGGCGAGATAGAACAACTTCACATAATATTATTCCCCAAGATATAAATATTGGGCTAGGCAAGACAGAACTTACATATCACAGGAACATGTGCATTTAACTGAAGGTCTTGATATGCACCTAATAACTATTTTGGATCATGTACCAATAATAACTAAAATAAAAACAGAGGGTAATGAATTAAAAGTGAGACGATGGCACTTTTCCACCTATTTGTTGAAAAGAGAGGAATTTAAGGGATGGGTAGTGGAGATTATTCAGAAGCTATCTGAGAGGATACAGAAATTACTTCTGAAAATGAAGCTAGGGAGTGGGATAAAATTAAGGTGGAGTTTAAAAATAGGGTTGAAATAAAAGAAAGGGAGCTGTGGTTAAGAAGTAACAAGAATTGTTTAGAGGGACTGATAAATGTGAAAGTATTGCAGAATAGGTGGAATCTCATAGAACAAGAAGAGGATCAGCTGCAGAAAGCTAAGCAGAAAATAAGGGATTACCTTACTAATATACACGAGTTTAGAAAAAGTGCTGTTAAGCAACTGTTTTTTTCTGCTCTAGTGTTATTATAAAAACATTTAGCACAACGACTTAGGCAACAGATAGTAGAAAGGGCTGTTGCCAAGTTTAGGGAGCCTATAACAAGGAAGGTAACAAGAGATCCTGTAGCGGTACTAGAAATATTTCAGAAAGTCTTCAAAAGTCTGTATAAAACAGAGAAATATGGAAATCAAGAATAGACAGAAATGGAAATGTTTATGCAAGTATTAAATATGCCAAGGTTAGAGGTAGATGAGGCTCAATTACTAACTGTTAGGATAGGAGGAGATGAGATAAAAATTGTGATGTGTAACCAATCTGCATGAAAGTCCCCAGGAATACATGGTATTCCTGTAGAAGTTTGGAAGCTAGGAGAGAAACAACTAATAACAATCTGGAAGGTTTAACAGTATTTTAAGAGGAGGAGAAGTACCAACATCCTGAAGAAAGCGGTGGTAGCTGTAGTACCTAAAGAGGGTAAAGATTCACCAGATCCAGCTTCATTCAGACCCACTTCAATGCTAAACCATGATTATAGGTTCATAGGTTCATACGTGTGTACTAGGCTAATGGCCCTGGAGCCTTTACAAGCCTAGCCCATAGGATTGCCCTGGCATTGTGCCACTCGACCATAGTTCCCAGTGCCTCTGTCGAGTAAAGCCACTGGAGTGATCCCTGGGGTGAATTTTCTACTTCCCATCCACTCATCAAGATTTCTTTTTAAGAGGGCCAGTGAGGTGCTCTGCTTGACAGGTATGGGAAGTCTATTCCATAGCATAGAAGTGTTTCTGTCTATAATGGCTAAAAGAACGACAAAAGTAATGCCAGAATTGATAGATATGGATCAATGTGGTTTTATGGAGTTGAGGCAAACATTTGACAAGATTAATAGAACAATGATGATCCAGAGGGAAGCAGAATGTATACCACTGTTGTTGGTGGGTCTTGAAGCAGAGAAAACATTTGGCAGAGTAAGCTGGGGCTTTATGAGCAGGGCAATGGAAGCATGTGTATTCCCTGATAAAATTATAAGGTTGATTAGGGGGATATATGAGGGATTGGAGATGGAAATTAAAGTGGGTGGGTTCCTCTCTGATAATTTCTGCTTGAGCAGAGGAACCAGGCAAGGGTGTCTTCTTTCCCCTTTGTTATTTGCATCATATTTAAAACCATTGGCAAAGAAAATAAGGGACTCAGAAAATCAAGGATGTAACTGGTATGCTAGTCAAGAAAAGCTGGCTGTATTTGCAAATATTACTGTACACCTCAAAAGAAAAAAAAAAAACAGAAAAAGTCATTACAGTGTTGTGGAACATTTTGAGGGAGTTTCAAATCTTTTCAGGATACAAATAATGAAGCTAAAGCAAAGGCAATAGCAGTAAAGTATGTACCCACATATGAATTAGTTCAGCAATATCCATATTTATGGGGACATGATAAAATTAAGTATTTAGGAATATGGATTAAAATGATTCTGGTGTGGCAGCCTAGGATATGTGGGAAGAAACTAAACAAAAGATAATATAAAAACTAAGAAAATGGAAGCTTTGTTACATGGATATGGATAGTAAGATACAGGCAGTTAAAATATTTTTAGTCCCATTAGTTTTATACACAGGTCAGACAAATTTTTTATCAACCATATTTTTATCAACCAGAGGAAATGTTGTGGATAGCAATTAATAAAGAGCTGAAGGACTTTATCAGGGAAAATAGTAACAGACACAGTTTGACCCCTAAATGTACTGCAGGAGTATCAAACTTTAAAATTCATGTTTAAAAATAGGGTGGAAATAAAAGAAAGGGAGCTATGGTGCTATGGTTATGAAGCAACAAGAATTGTTTAGAGGGACTGACAAATGTGATAGCATTGCAGAGTAGGGGGAATCTCATAGAACAAGAAGAGGATCAACTGCAAAATATAAGGGATTACCTCGATAATATGCATGAGCGTAGAAAGATTGCTGTTAAGCAACTGTTTTTTGATAGTAAAACTAGAGCACAAAAACTTTTAGCTCAATCACTTAAGCAAAAGAAAGTAGAAAGGGCTGTCGTCAAACTTAGGGAGCCTTAAACAAAAGAGATAACAAGAAATCCTTTAGCGGTATCAGAAATCTTTTGGAAATTCTATGAGAGTCTCTATAAAGCAGTGAAATGTGAAAATCAAGAAAATATACAAATGGAAATGTTTATGGAAGAATTAAATATGCCAAGGTTAGAGGTAGATGAGGCTCAATTACTAACAGTTGGGATAGGAGGAGATGAAATAAAAATTGTGATGCATAATCAATCTACAAGAAAGTCCCCAGAAATAGATGGTATTCCTGTGGAAGTTTGGAAGATGGGAGGAAGAAAACATATAAATATCTGAAAGGTTTTGTTTAACAATATCTTAGGAGGAGGAGAAGTACTATAGTCCTGGAAGAAAGCAGCGGTAGCTATAATACCTAAAGAGGTTAAGGATCCATCAGATCCAGCTACATATAGGCCCATTTCAATAGTAAACCAAAGTGTTTGTGTCTATAATAGCTAAATGAATGGCAAAAGTAATGCCAAAACTGATAGATAGGGATCATTGTGGTTTTGTGGAGAGGAGGCAAACATTTGACAACATTTACAGAACATTAATGATCCAGAGAGAAGCGGAATGTAAGAAAATACCATTGTTGTTGGTGGGTCTTAATGCAGAGAAAGCATTTGACAGAGTAAGCTTGGACTTTATGAGCAGGGCAACGGAAGCATTTGCATTTCCTGAAAAAATTATAAGGTTGATTAGGATAATATATGAGGGATTGGAGGTGAAAATTAAAGTGGGTTGGGTCCTCTCTTATAATTTCTACTTGAGCAGAGGAACCAGGCAGGGGTTTCCTCTTTCTCCTTTATTATTTGCATTATATTTAGAACCATTGGCAAAGAAAATAAGGAACTCAGAAATTAAAGGATATAATTGGTATGGTAGTCAAGAAAAGATGGCTTTATTTGCAGATGATATTATTTTGTATCTGACAAAAATCAAAAAAAGACATTACAGTGTTGTGGAACATTTTGAGACAGTTTCAAATCTTTTCAGGATACAAAAGTAATGAAGATAAAACAAAGGCAATAGCGGTAAATTATGTACCTACACATGAACTGGTTCAGGAATACCCACATTTATGGGGACATGATAAAATGAAATATTTAGGAGTATGGAATAAAAATTATTCTAGTGTGGCAGCTAAGGATATGTGGGAAGAGACTAAACAAAAGATAACAAAAACCGAGAAAATGGAAGCTTTGTTATATGGATATAGATAGTAAGAGACAAGCAGTTAAAATGTTTTAGTCCTTTTAGTCTTATACGCAGGTAAGGCATATTTTTATCCACCAGAGGAGAAGCTGTGGGTAGCAATTAATAAAGAGCTTAAGGACTTTATCTGGGAGGGGAAGACTGCAAGAGTCATGTGGGATAAACTGATTCTTCCACTAGAACAGGGCGGATTGGGATTACCCAATTTGAAGGGGTATTTTAGAGCTGCACAGTTAAGACTCCTATACATAGCACAAGCAGAAAACTATAATTCAAAGTGGACAGGGATGACGATGAAACATGGGGGAAGCTGAAAAAACAAGGAGAGACTAGGATTTTGGATGTAGACCTTTTAGGAGAGCAACAATAATCATGCAGAATATTATATCCATAAAGTAGCAGAAAGTATTCTAAGAACTAAACCAACACAGGAATGGAGAAAGGAGATTTTTGCCGAGGGGGATGACTGCAATTAGTGATACAGGCAATAGGCAAGAGGGGGACGGAACTTATTGGAGAAAACTGGAAAAGGAACCACGGTATTGGGAGCAAATAACTAGAGACGGAAAGATGATAAAATGGGAAGATACCAAGAATGTATTTGGACTGCAGGTTAGAGATTGCCTTCCCTATCAGGGATCGATATCAGAATATAGGCAAAGAGAAAGAAATAGGAGGATCCTAAACAAAAGACCAGAATTTTTAATAGAATCTAGAACAGATGCTGCTATTAAAAAAGGAATAATTAGTAGAGCATATAATATATTGCATGATAACTATAAGAATCAATCAGAGGAGGTTAGAAAGGATTGGGAAGAAAGAATGGAAAAGCAATTTACAAAGTAACAATGGGAGGATATATGTATGTCTGGAAATATGCAACAAAGTCTAGAAGATTTAGGATTTTTGCCTGGAAATGTTTACATATATATTTTCATACCCCAAGTAGACTCCACAGAATTTTTCCTGAGGTAGACAGTAAATGCTGGTGGTGTGAAGGGGAAGAGAGAGGTAATTGGGAACATATTTTCTGGGAGTGCAGTGAGTTGGCAGATTTTAAGGATTCCCTGAGGGATGCACTATCAGAGATGCTGGTTGGGCAGATTGGCCTGATGCGGGAGATGATTTTTCTGAGCTATGACACAGAATCAGAATTGCCTAGACATGGTAAGGTCTTGCTGTGTCTAATAATGGTGGCTGTCAAAAACACAATTACTAGAAAATGGAAATCAAAATCTAAACCAACTATGCTGGAAGTACTGAATATAGTAACAGAGATCTCTAGCCAGCCAACTCTCTCCCAATGGTTCTAATTGTAATGCAGCCACATCCTGTACCCAAACAGACTTTACCTTCCAACCTTTTCCTACCCAATTATTCATGCCCTACTTAAGAAACTAAGACCCACCACTCTGGCTGCCGACCTCCTCCCAGCAGACTATCTGCAAAAGGTTGCTGACACCATAGCATACCCCATCTCAATCTTAATCAACAGAGCTATATCTGAAGCTACTGTACCCACTATATGGAAATTCTCCCATGTCATACCTCTCCATAAAGGAGGCAGTTCCACTGAGCTGTCAAACTTTAGACCCATAGCTATTCTGTCACCTCTGGCTAAAATTATGGAGAAGTGTATACACATACAGCTCATGCACTACCTCACACAGAACAAGCTGTTGTCCAACTTTCAGCATAGCTTTAAGCCACACCACAGTACTACTTCTGCCCTCCTCTCTTTCGCTAATGTCATTAACTACAACTGCAATAATAACAAACTATCCTCAGCACTCTTTCTAGATCTATCCAAGGCTTTTGACATGGTTGACCATAAAATGCTTATATATACCTTGAAGGCCTTCTCCTTAAACAACCATGCATTCAAATGGTTTCAATCCTACCTGCAGGGCAGGCAACAGGCAGTCCTATGGCAGGACAAGCTATCATCTCGCTTATCCATCACATTAGGAGTACCCCAGGGCTCAATACTAGGACCCCTTCTTTTCTCCATCTTTATCAATGACCTTCATTCAGTCATCCTAGATGCTACCTGCATTCAATATGCAGATGACTCCACCTTGATTTGTTCTAACACCTCACCAGCTACTTTATTCACATTAACCAAAAATACATTCAATACAGTGGGAAAATGGCTCTCTAATCAACATCTAATCCTAAACCTCAACAAAACTAAGTTGCTCCTCTTCTCCCCCACATGCACGTCCCCGCTGCCATCCTTTAACATAACTGCTAACAATGGCACTATCATCTCCCCAGAAGCCCAAATTAAACTACTGGGTGTCATAGTTCATAACAACCTGAAGTTTGATGCACATATCAATCAAACTATCAAAACCATTAATAAAAAACTTGGTTCTCTTTACAGAATCAAACCTTTCCTTACCTCACTTGCTAGAACTGCAATTGCCCATTCCCATCTGCTATCAACTCTTCTGTATGCCTCACATCTATTCTCCAACTTAAACAAAACAGATCTTAATAAACTATCATCCTGCTATAACCACATTGCCAGATTTGCTACTGGTACAGCCTACCGGACACACCACTGTCACAACCTAAATTGCCTAGGATGGCTTGAACTACCTAGCCTACTGCAGTTCAAACAACTAATAGTGGCACATAAAGTCCTTTACCAACCATAAAAATACATCTGCACTAAAAAAATATTATCAGCCCCGACACCATCACCCAGCCACTGCGATCATCCACTAGACTCCTAGTTCAAACATACAACTCCAACTACTCAGCTGGGGACTCGTTGTTTGCCAACTCTGTTGGAAAAACATGGAACAGACTCCCAGCTGACTTGACCCAAGTACCCTCACTAAGTCGATTCAAAAACAAACTCAAGAAATACTTCAAAACTCATTGGTTATGTCCTTTCACTAACCCTGACTAGTGACCTCTCTATTACTTAGGTGCTTTACCTTCAACTACTTCTAACTTTTTTCTACCACACCATTTCAGGAAGGGTCAATTGTATAACTGCTGCTCAATGTGTCTTAGACCTGAATGTAATGTTATGTATATATAACTTTGAAAATAATGTTATGTTTTGTAAGTGTTTTACAACAAGTTTGTACTATATGTACTAAATGCTGGTATTGCTTATGACTGTAATCTGCCTGAAACTAGCATTTACTAAATGTTCAATGTGTATTATTATCTTGGAGCTTTTTTCCCTAGGCCTCTGCTGAAAATGGACATATATCCAGTCAGACGATCCCGGTCAGCAAATGTAAAATAAATAAATAAAACAACTGGAATTGAGATCTTTAGAAAAGGGTAGGAGCAAACTACATAGGAAAAATGGGAATTGTGGGAAAAATACATACAAGGGAGGAATGAGGTTTAAAAGGTGGCAGGACTTAAATGAACTATGTAATGTCTGAGTGAGAAAGATTGGGTAGATTATAAGTGATGTATAATGTTTGCAACTGGGAGTGTGTCAATATGGTTTGGGATGCAAAATGCTTGTGACTAGGATTGTGTTGGTGTGGTTTATTTTCATTTATATAAATGTTTGATTGCCTGTGTATTAAGTGATGGTTTAATGAAAATATTTTTTGTTTTAAAAAAAAGCAAGAATTGAATAATTAATATTGCTTAGGTTATATGATCTATAGAAATATATGTGAAGTATAATGTTTGTTATGTTAATATAGTTTGATTACTTTTATATGAATGTACATTTGCCTGTGTCACAAGTAATAATTCAGTAAAGGTGTTTGAAAAAAAATTGTAAAGTCATATATGAAACAGGAGGCATGTAGTAAGAAAGAGGAATTTGGGAGCATATTTTCTGGGAGTATGGTGGGTTGGTGCACTTTAGGGATTCCATGTGGGATAGACTGTCAGAAATGCTGGGCAGGTGGAGTGGTGTGACGAGGGAGATGATTTTTCTGAGATATGACAGAGAACTGGAATTGTCTAGACAAGGTAAGGCATTGCTGTGTCTAATTATGGTGGCTGCCAAAAAAGCAATTACTAGAAAAT
This sequence comes from Protopterus annectens, assembly GCF_019279795.1. NCBI lineage: Eukaryota > Metazoa > Chordata > Ceratodontiformes > Protopteridae > Protopterus > Protopterus annectens. The sequence goes on along the minus strand of NC_056736.1, from coordinate 716,401,668 downwards.
AGAAATCAAAATCTAAACCAACTGTATTAGAAGTAGTGACTAGAGTAACAAAGATTAAACAACTGGAATTGAGATCTTTCGAAAAGGGTAGGAGCAAACTACATAGGAAAAAAATGAGAATTGTGGGAACAATATATACAAGGGAGGAATGAGGTTTAAAAGAAGGCAAGACTTAAATGAACTATGTAATGTTTGATGGAAAATGATTGGGTAGATTATAAGTGATGTATAATGTTTGTAGCTGGGAGTTTGTCAGAATGGCTTGTGATGTAAAATGCTTACGACTAACATTGTGTCGGTGTGGCTTGTTTTCATTTATATAAATGTTTGATTGCTTTTGTCGTAAGTGATGGTTTAATAAAAATTTTCTTGTTTAAAAAAAGGGCAGGAATTGACTAATTTATGTAATGTTGCTTAGGTTATATGATATATGTGTGAAGCATAATGTTTGTAAACATGACCTTGTTAATACAGTTTGATTTCTTTTATAAACATGTCAATTTGCCTATGTCACAGTGATAATTCAATAAAGGTGTTTAAAAAAAAGAAAGTGGGAAAACAGTAACAGACACAATTTGACTCCTAAAGGTACTGCAGGAGTATCAAAGTTTAAAACTCATATATGAAATAGGAGGCAAGCAGTAACTTAATGCTAGAAATTTGTTAGACTGGATTGGGGAGACATTTTGGGGGAAGCATATTATAGAAAGCTGAACAAACTGTGGGTGTTTTGCATGTTCTGCCTATATCCGTGTGGGTTTCCCTAAGGCATTCTGATTCGCTCCCACCTATCAAAACATGATGCTTAATGACTACTTTAAATGATCCCTGCATGTGATCTTTACTGTTGCCCTTGTGACTTGTGATATGGCTAGAAATGATATGCATGTATCAGTCCACTTATTATTAATAGCTGTAAGTGGGATGTGGTGTGAGCAAGGCCATTTGTAAGGAGAGGCCTGAGATTATTGTCATTATTGTTGACCATTCTGAGCAAATTCAATAATTTTATGTGCTTTTCAGAAGCACATTTGAGATTTAACTGGGTGAGGATCTCCAACCATTCCAAGCAAGTGTGGGAAATGACTGGAAGCCCAGGAAGGAAGAAAGGGGTGATACGAGATCAGACTGTATAATAGAAGTTAGACATTTTTCATGCTTTTTTGCCCCCCCCCTCCCCGTTTTCCCATAACCATTAAGCACAGCTTAAATAACTAATTTGTGCAGTACTTCCTAACATCCAGAGATACTGGGCATAGGAGGCAAAAGCTGGGGACTGTGATGGGATAGAATATTTTACCTGGATTTGTGTTTCAAAATGAGCAAGGCCTGCTTGGTGTTGTCTGCAGCACCTCCCAAAACATTAGTGTGTGAAGAGTACATAACTTACCAAGATTGTTTTTTAGCAAAAAAAAGAATCAAGGTGACCACTATGGCTAAAAACATATACTTTTAATACAACAAATAGATAAAAACATAAAACGGAGGCATAAAAAGAGCTTTCACACAAAATGCACGTCTTCAGATCTGCTCCAGCAAAGAAATCATCCTAATTTAAGTATCCAACAACCAATAGGGCAGTCAAATCAATTAACTCTGATAAGAAAACTGCAAGTTTTCAAAGCAGGTGATATTATTTTGTACTTGACAAAAGAAAAAGTCATTACAACCCATTTAAGCCAGGGTTTCTATCAGCCTGTAATTTGGCAAGCCATTTAATTTCTGCCACCTCAATACAATTCACAATGTTCCCACCCCTCAAACTTTCTTCAAGAACTTCCAACACCATAAAAATTAAAAGAATGCCCTGGGTTATTAAAAATATGCTTGTACAAGACATTAGAAACCTTCCCATTCCTCATATCAAACATATGCAGCAAAAAACGTTCTTTCAAAGACCTAGTAATTTTATGTATGTAATAACTATTGCATGCTTTACAGCTAGCCAAATAAACCTGATTTCTGGTTCTATAATCAGCATAAATTTTCAAACTATATATGGTATGTGTTGTAGGATGTGCAAATAAATATAAATACATTTGAGATCATATTACAGGCATTGCAGGCTCTACAGGGAAAAGTACCAACCCTATTGGATGTACAATTCTTCTTGTCCTGGACCCACAACAAATCTATCGCTTTAAAGATGGATTATTCTTAAACCTAAATGGGGTCCCTCACTGTCAATACTCTTTATATTGTTGTCCGGCAACAGGATGGGCCAGTTTCTCCTAACAATATCACAAACCTTACCATAATCACTATTATATGATCTGTGGTATTAATCTAACTTTTGAAAGTTTATTTAAAAAAAATAAAAAAAATAGAGTTTTTGTAGCATATATTAATAGAAAAAAGTCTGGGTGACTGGACTTTTTTCCATTGGTATATGCTCAATTTACAATGGGCATGCTGGTTGGGCTGGCCAATCAGGGTGCTTGTTTTTGAATGTTAATGGTCAGTCATTGTATAATTTAAAGTTTTTTATAGTGATGTGTGGCAAAAGGGGGTAGTGCCAGTACATCTAGCTGGAATTTTGTAAATAATTATATGTCATTTGTGAATATCAAACTATATAAGATGCTTGTGTAACAAATGTATTAGAAATATATGTCATGTGTATATCAAACTGCTTTATACAGATGTTTGTGTTGAAAAGGTATTTGTAAAGAGCTTGTGATTAAAATGTATCCGCAGGGTGCCCTACTGGAAGAGAACAGAAATGTACATGCACTATTCTAACTGTTTAAATTTATATGTTAGCAGAGGAAACTGGAGGGTTAACATCAGTCCAGCGAACTTTAGAAAAATTAAATTAAATTACTTAATAGGCTAGGCCATAAAGATGCTTCAGTGCAGCTAGAGACACAAAGTCTGCACTAGGAATCTTTCTCTATTGTCTTTGGGGTGAACTAATTACTACTTTGGAAGCATGAAGGAATGCAATTGTTTTATGACTTCCAGCACCTGCCAAAGATCTGAGAAAAAGCCCTTATATGAGTATTTTTACAGGTAGATGCTAAATACTGCCAGCTTCAGCAATGGGGGGGTTTCCTGGGAACTAGAAGTCAAATGACCAGAAATTATGTCATTCTGCAAGTTATCCCAGCAGTAATATTTTAGATATTATTTTGAGAAGTCACTCAGTGAGACAGAGCATTCTGCATTCTGTCTAGGACCTGACAACAACAGGAATTCACCACATCTGCCTTGCTCTAAGTTAATTATTAGGGTATAGTAAATCTCTTAGATACAGTCAGGAATATAGTGAAGCTAAGTTTAGATTTTATTTTTATTTATTTGTGTGAGCCTGTACTGCAGTGTTATTTTAAGTATTTCCTGTGGTTTTAAACTCTAGTGTCACTGTGAATATATACTTAGTATAGTCTTGCTCTTTTATTATTTATTATTAAATATATTTAAACCTATTATTGTGGCTGATCTTTGTATAGATATCTGTACTTGCATATTTATTTGGTGACACTGTGTGGGCCACTCCTAATAACCTTGCTCTTGGTCAAACTGCCATTTGTATTAGTATTAACATTACACAGTAAGATTGGACACAATTGTTGAGGGCCTTAAAGTAGCTGATAAGGAGTGACTGGTGGGAGTGATAACTACCTTATAGTCTGGGCAGAAGGGGGCATAGCTAGTAAACCTGTGCCAGCCTTTCCCAGGTATTTATGTGTGTGTGTGTGTGTGTGTGTGTGTGTGTGTGTGTGTGTGTGTGTGTGTGTGTGTGTGTGTGTGTGTGTGTGTGTGTGTGAATCAAACCTCAAAGAGTGTGTTTGTCAGCTACTTGGGCAGGGACACTAAGCACTGGTTTGACAGAGAGGGTGCTGGAGGTCTTGGCATGGTCACTCAACTGAGATCTCAACTCTATAGCTGTGCCAGTGGGGAAGTGTTATTGGGGATCTGGAGAAAGAGTGAAAAACAGCCCCGGACTGACTGTGGTCTCTGTGTGCTCTTAAAGGAAATTGCACTTGATGCAGAGAGCTACATCTGGAAATACTGTGTGTGTACCTGTTATCCTCTCAGTAAACGTCCCCCACTGTTGGCAGTGGTGAGTATTGAAGCTCCTTGATTACTGGTTGGCAGTGGTGGGTCATCACAACATGATTCTAAACATATAATGTAGTAAAATGCACTACTTACTTCAGTTTTAGATCAGTGAAACTTGTACAGCCCACATGCATTACAATGAAATATTTGTTCATTTTTTTGCAGAATGCCTTGTTTACTGCTTGCATCTAATAACTTAATCTGTCTGTCTGTGTGTCTGTCTCCTTCTCTCCCCCTGTTTTTGGTTTCATCCCAGTGCAGTCACTTGCCAGGGTTAATTAATATTAGGTTATCAACAAATGTCTGTTTTCTAATTCTTTTTCCACTGCTTTATGCACTTCTGTGAATGTACTTATTTCCTTCCTCCCCTAATCTCCTCTTCTGTCCTTTCTTTGTACCCACTTGCTCCAGTATCCAAAGGAATATGCTTCCCTTCACCTCTAGTTTGTGTTAAGCTTTCCTTTGCTCTTTTGATTCTTCTCTTCCTCCTTTGTTGTGTCTTTCGGCTTTTCCCGGTTAGGGGTCGCCACAGCGGAACTCCGGTCTGCTAATGATTGGCAGTTCATTTTTACGTGCTGAGTTGCCAGCCCTAACGCACAACTCTCAATGAAGGTACGTCCATTCACGCATGTCTTCACGCAGAAGATGCTCTAGCTGAGAGTCAAACTGATCAGCGTCTTACTGTGAGGCGACAACGCTACCGCAGCACCACCACCGCGGTCTTCTCCTAAAATGGATTTGCACATATGTACTCAATACTCTTTCTCACAAACAGCGTACTCTAATAACTTGTTTAACTGATTTAAAATTAAAACTTGCATGCAGTTTTCACACAGCTTATAGTATCGCTTCCTTTTTCTCATTACTGTGACCATCTGCTCCTGAAATTTGGCTCTTCCACACCAGTCCTTATCCTCTGATAGGGTCTATATTAGAACAGTGAACATTTGAAATGTCGAGTGTTCTAATATCGACCTGTTTTCAGAGAACGCTGAAAATATCGAAGTAACAGGAAACCAAATTCTTTCCTTGGGAAAGAATTTGGTTGTCCGTTTCTGTTGCTTCGGTATTTTCAGCGCTCTGGTGGAAAGTTACGGGTCAAATTCAGGTAAGTGTGCGATTGTGTGGATGTGTGGGTTAGGGTGGGTTAGGTGAGTTAGGGTTAGGGCTCGGGTCAGGTAAGTGTGCGATTGTGTGGACGTGTGGGTTAGGGCGGGTTAGGTGAGTTAGGGTTAGGGCGCGGGTGAGGTGACTGTGCGATAGTGATGGACCTTAGGGTTAGGATTTGGGTTAAGGTAAGTGGATATTTAGTGGTGTATGTATAGTTTAGTGTAGGGTTAGGTGTAAGAGTTTAGGTGTATGTGTGCGGATTGCTGTTTGTTTGGTGTGCTTGTGTTGTGTGTATGTGTTTTGGAACAGCAAATTTTTTCCCTAGGAAAATATTCACTGTTCCGAATGTTCAATGTTTTTTTTTTCAATTGCTAGGGTTCGATATTAGAACACTCGACATTTTGAATGTTCTGTGTTCTAATATAGACTCCCTCTGATACTATCACTAGCTAGTGTCTCAACAGCTACGAATGTACCATTCACTTTCTGCCTAAAAGGCATCGGTTTATACTGAATTTTATACTTCTCGCCAGATAGAATATGCAGTTCATGTGCTGTTTATGAAGAATATATTCATTTTTTTCTCTTACATTTCTTGCGTTATTAACTGCCACATAAACTTAAGACTGACATTTTGGCAGCTGTACAAACCATTAACTGTAGCCTTATACTTCAACTTGGAAAGCCAAAGGTTCTTGTTTCTTCTCTGAATTTTTTCATTGTATAAATTGTTATTGCATAGTTACAATTTGATATTTCTGGCAACTGTGTATGTGAAAACCGTTCACAGTGGGTGCAGTTCATTAGACTGCAGTAAGAAAAAAAATTATAGCTGGATTTTTTGTGGGGGTGCTAAGTGGACAGCAAGGGGATGGAGGGCCACAAACCACAAGGAAGTGTTTAAGTAAATGTATGTGAAAACAAGGAATTCCAAAGGGCAAAGAGAGCAAATGCTTAGTAAGTGTAGTAGTGAATGTGTCTGTGTATGTATGAATGAGGGTATGGGTACATGTGTTTGTATGTTTGCACATTCAGCATGAATCCGTTTTATTATTAACAAAAATTTATACTGGACTTTTATTTGTTATTTTGTTAACTGAGTATGCACTTGGAATCCCTACTATCCTGCTGCTACAGACAAGATATAAGGTGTGTGTGTGTGTGTGTGTGTGTGTGTGTGTGTGTGTGTGTGTGTGTGTGTGTGTGTGTGTGTGTGTGTGTGTGTGTCTTCAAAGTGTAATGAGGGGTAGTTTGTTTGAATGATTTGACTTAAAACTTTGTAAGTCAGTAGAAAATGACTGTTGGTGTGGTTTTGGATCTTACTAATTCCTACGTAAATTAGCACATTAGCATTGATCTGTGTTTGTACCTTGCTAAAGCCCACTGTTATGCTGTGCCACCATCTCTAAAAGTTTCTGTATGTGCACCTGCAGTGATTCAGTGTGTGTGGAGTACTCGCTTTTATTTGTGGTTGTTCGACTGTGGCATTAATATATTTACGTTGGGAGGGAGTATAGGGAGATTTTGATTATTCTTCCCCTTTCAGCTTTAGCTCTCCCGGCACTTAACATAGAGCATTAAGGCACAAAATGGTTATGAGCTTCTTCCTGCAGCCCATGGTACAGAGTTTGACTCCTTCCACCTCTGTTTACCTGTTGTTTGACTCTGAGCAAGCCATTTAACCAGAAATACTCTTGGGTTGTCCAGAAAAAAAAACACTTGTGTCCAGTGGGTTTGCCTTTTTAACAAATTCTTCTGACAAGAAAAAGATAAATTCTTACTTATACTTTTTATTTCTGTCTGAGAACTCCTGCAAATATTTAGTGCCTGTGAAACACAAAAGTGATTTCTGGAAGTGTGCTGCCTAATTGCCTTAATATTTTCTGTTTCACACAAGATTTTGACTTCTTGTAGGATTTGTACATTGTTTGCAGACAGGACAATCACTGCTGGTTTCCTGTGATAATTCTCCAACCTTATAGTTGTAGATGTGCTTGTGCTTCCTGTTCAGTTCAACATACTGCATTTTTGTAAAAAGCATTCAGAATTAAAGAAGCTCAGATCTGTTACTGTGGAGCTTACTGCACCACTTTTCTGCAGGCATTTAACATGTGACATGAAATATTTCACCATCTCTTCTATTTTTAACTTGGCACATCTGCCTTTAGCGAAAATTTAGTTTGGTGATTTAGTCATAGCAAAGCATGTGACTTTCAATAGCAATATGTGGCCGAATATATCTGAATGTAATACTTCTGACGAAACCTTGTGGAATTTGTGCAAACAGCTAGCAATTGCAAGAAACCACACATATACACGTGTACACACACACACACACACACACACACACACACACACACACACACACACACACACACACACACAAATATATAGACAGCCTCCCCACTCTGCAAACTCACCAAGCTAAGGAGTAATCAGTTTGATCCCAGCATTTCCTATTACAAAACATGAATTTCTACCTCTAGCTGCTCTTTTCTGCTATTTTTACTGGACATTATTTTATGTATTTCTAAATCAAAGTGCTAATTTTGTAATGTTTGCATAAAACTCTTCATTTACCTGTATATCTGTTGAATTTCACAGCAGGAAAACTATTTTTAGAATAATGTACACCCACCTTAAATAGACAAATATCAGTTGTACAAACACATCTCAACCTTTTAGTGCAAGTATTGTGGACAAAGCAAAACATAATGGGAGGAAAAGACCCAAAAATAGAGACAGGTTTTAATTATTGTTCTTAGAAACTTATAATGTTGTTAAAATAACAGTTTTTGCATTAGAATGTATTTTTTGAAGGATATGAAGTCTGAAATGCAAATGTATGTCATTATTTAATGGCTTCATTTCTCAGTGATTTGACAGAAAACCACAGATTTTATACGGAACGGACCAGAAAAATGAGGTACAAATCTGGACAGTCTGTGAAAATCTGGACACTTGAGAGGTACCAAAATCTTTATTTCTTAACCAAGTAAATGGTCTGGTCAAAGACCATTTTTGGCTATGGCCTGGGCATTGGACATCAAAATAGTGCATGGAATGCTCACTGCAGCAAAAGTGCACTTAATCGAAAGTGCACTTACGCGAAGTTCAGTACAATGAACGGGTGTTGTACTGAACTTCCGCGCAGTACTCACAGACCTTAGGGTTAGGGCACGGGTCATAGTAAGGGGATAGCCCTATGGGCTATCCCCTTACCATGACCCATGCTCTAACCCTAAGGTCCGTGATGACTGCAGTGCAGGGAAGGACATAGCAATGACCTCCACTATGGTGCGATAGTCATGAACCTTAGGGTTAGGGCATGGGTTAGGGTAAGGGGATAGCTTTACTAACTATCCCCTTACCCTAACCCATGCCGTAACCCTAAGGTCCATGACTATTGCACGACAGTGGAGGACATAGCTTGTTTTTTATGTCCTCCACTGTGCTGTGGAGTTTTCGGTGAAGTGCACTTACACAAAAGTTCACTTTCGTTAAAGTGAACTTTTGCAGAAGAGAGGCTTCCAATTACAAATTTGAAGTAGTCAACTTTCGTTCTTGTAATAGGAAGTTAAATGGAGAAAAAAAAACACTTGTAGGCTGAACTGATGTTTAAGCGCTTTCATCCTTTATTGATCATTAGGACTTCTTCAGAAACGATAATGTAGTAAAATAAATGGTACACTATTAAATCACTCTAATATAAACATTCAAAAAATGGAACTGACTATTCATTGGTTATCAGCAGTTATCAGCAGGAAATTACACCTCCAAATTCTGTTCTAGAATAGATACAGTTAAACAGAGCTGTTGATGTTTAAATGAAATTCATAAGTATTAAAAAACAAGTAAAAGACACAAGATTGCTATAAAATTACAACATCCTGATACAAATGATTAATGTAGGTATCGCACAGCACACTTAATACTGATGCTTTCATTGAGTCCCGGAACGGAGTCCGCACACAGTAAAAGTTGCCACTTGAGTTCTTTCAACTCAAGCAAGGCATTGCAGTCTCCGAAAAACAAGTCGAGTTTTTCCAAGATAAAAAAGAGAAATCCTGAGAAGTTAGAGCATTCTGTCCTATGTAACTCCAGTTAAAGTCCTCTCAGACCCTTCTGAGACCCAAAGGTCAGGAGTCTGCTGTGCACTAGTTCACTGTGCTTTGAAATCTCATATGTCCTGCTGTTCTTCATTACTTCTAACATCCTTGCCTGTTTCTGGGTTAATCTTAAAGGGCAATACCTCACTATTCTGCATGGTCCTTCCAGGTTAACACATTTAAAGGTACTAGCCACCAATATGTGACGTCCACCCCCAGCACAAAATATCATTTTGAACCTCAGCAGATGGACCATATGCTTGGGTCAGTTAATCTACATTCAGGTGGTTGCAATGTAGTCAATGCATTATCGCTAGTAGGATGGAGGGTCAGCACCCACTGAGATAGCTTTGGGTTAATATTATAGTGCCAAAGTAGCTGTTAAGGGGGTGCATAATCTGTGATTAACCCAAACTCCCTCAGGGGTAATATTTCAGGGAAGTGAGGCATTTAATGGCTAAGAAAGCTGTTTCTGCAGCTGAATAGCATGTCTCCATGTTACTAAGCTTCTTACTTATATAGCAAATGTAATGTAATGTTCCTTCTCTTCTAAAATCTGAGTCAGATTTGCACCTGTGACTACCTTCAAGGCATTTATGTATTCTAGGAATTGTTTCAAGAAGTCAGACGCAGTAAGAATGGGATGAATATGGGCTTTGAGCATAGCATATTCTTTTGCTTTCGAAGGCTTTGTTTCATTGCATTTTTCCACTTTACCTTCAGTGGAGCCTTACATTTAGTTAAGTCAGTCAAGGAGCAAGTGATACTGGTACGATCAGGGACATAATGTCCAATAAGAGATAACTAGGCTCCAAAAAGCCTTCACTTGCTTTTTTGTAGTTGGTCTGGGCTAATTTTGCACTGCTTCAACTTTTTCAGCCTGTGCTTTCACAAATTCTTGGCTTATCACATAGCTAAAATGGTAGGCACCTATCATCCTTATCTTCCACTTAATTAGATTAGCTGTCAATCCAAAGCAATGCAGAGAGTTTAGAATGGCTCAGACTTTGGCAAAAGACTCTTCAGGGAATATGATTATGTCATCCAGGTAGGTTGTTGAACATCTGGTATGAAGGATAAGGATTTTGTCCATCAGCTTTTGGAACATTACAGGTGTTCCGTGGAGAGCAAACAACAATACTTTCCAATGAAAGAGTCCATGAGGCATGGAAAATGCCATTTTTTTTTGGCAACTAGTGGGATTTGCTAATAGCATTTAGTTAAATTTAAAGTGGACAGAAACCTAACCCTGCCCAATTTATTAATCAGATTTTCAATCATGGCACAGAACATGAATCAGATTTACATATGCTATTTAACTGCCTGAAGTCATTGCAAGATCCTATAGCTCTGTCAGGTTTGGGTACCAGTACAGTGGGGACTATTCTACTTAGTTTGGGAATCTTCTATGACCTGAGTTAAAAAAAAAAAGTATTTTGTACTTTGTCCGTTGGCATTGGAACTGTGGTATTCAATATAGTTTTTTAATTTAACCAAAAAAGCATGTTGACCAAACTCTTCCCAAAACTGAAACACGAGAGAGGTGGGGAACACAGAATCTAGACATGAGCATTTAGCTTTTTCATTCTATTTAATTGTGAACTACAACTTCTTCAGAAGCATGTTTCACTAAGAACACCAAGAATGTCTAGAAGAATGAAGGTGTTAATACAGTCTAAATTTGCTTCTGATAGAATGTGCATTCAGTAGGGAACATGAAACTGAGATTACAGTAGAGACGGGCTGAGAGGTGGAGATATGTGAAGGACCAGAGTTGGGTAATATGTTTCCCATCAATACAGGCATGGCATTGATAGATGTTGCTAGTGAAAGGGTTTTCTTGCTGTTGGTGTTGAGTTTAAGAATGAAGTGAGTTTTTTTGTTGTTTTTTTTCAAAAGTGTAGAAGTATGAGACTGCGTTTATAGGGAGATCAGGGAATGGTGAATGATATGGCTGGATAGAAAAGGTGCAGGTGGGGGAGGAAGGCTATCGAAAGTGAAAAAATTTTATTGTACAGAACAAGTTTTGTTTCTGTTGATGTGAATTTATAGATGAGTTTTGGATGAACAGATAGATAAATCTCAGTAATTTTGCTTGTAAGGTTAGGCCAATAGTCCATGTGTAGAGGAATATTGAGAATCAGAGTGTTAATGGTGGAAGAAATAAACAGTGTTTGTGTATTTAAGGGGTGGGATTTACTGGGTGGGTTATGGAGGGAAATGACTGGATAAATTGCAGAGTTCGGGGGGTGGATAATGAATTGGGGGTGGGAGAGGAGAGAAGCAGGCCATACCTCCCACATCAGTGGGAGCCAGTCAGTACATTCATGCACACCAAGGAGCTGCTTCTGATTCAGAGCAGATAAGCTCAATACATAAAGAGTGCTCTACAAATGAAGATATGCCTCATTTTTTTGGCACTAGTAAACAAGGGTGTAGCTAAGCATATTCAGTGTACTCAAGTGAGTACATTTTTTTTCTGAGCAGCTTTTAGTTATTTTATGGATCAATCAGCGCAGAATGTTTAGAACTGTGTAAACTAATAGCTACTATATAGTGTGTTATACAAATCATATTTATGTCATAAGAATGTGCTTCTAAAATTAGATTTTTAATGGTTATTACTGGTAACACCTGAGAACAGTGTGCCCTTTTCTGAGGTGTATAGGGGCAGCATTTTGAGGGTTGAGTGCATTTTTTTAAATACAGGAGGTTGGTAAGGAGGTAGAATGAGGTTTGATTACAAACTAGACATTTCTGGCTACACCCCTAATGGCAAGGAAAACACCTCTCTAAAGCAAATAAGCCCCATAAAGTAATTACTAGCTTCACAGGTCAGCGTGCATATTCCAGAGACTGCTCCTGTACTTAGACCTTAATATGGGGAATTTTTGTAGTTTTATTTTTTTAACTACTGATGGTAAGCTTATGGAGGAGATTACTTGCTGTGGCTGACCCTTCCTCGGTGTTACAGAGAAACGTTAACAGAGAAGAACTCCATTTAGATAAGCAGCTTGAGACGTATGTCAGAGAACTTTAAACTGGTAAATCACAAGTATTTTTCCCACTGGTAAACAAGCGACACAAAGTAGAAAACTTGCTTGTCTGATTACTTCCTGCAAGGATGCAACAGGTCAAGAACAGCTGGTCAGCTGGGAATGGTCCCCCCCCCAAAAAAAATTGTTTCAATTTCCAGCTGTTCAGCGGGTAGGGGTTCAAACTGTAGAAACACTGGGGAAATTTAAAATAATATGCGGTATGAAGTAGGGCGGGGTAAGAAAAGCAGAGGGCTAAGTAAATGGGATGAGAGTAAGGGGTAGGAGAGGATATGTAAGTTAGAAGCAACTCTGGGTTAGGGACAGAGAGATGGGAGAGCAGCTCAAGTGGCTAGCCATTTAAAAGTACAACAACCAGAATATTGTTCTAAACAAAAAAAAAAACAAACAAAAAAAAAACAAAACAAAACAAAAAAATATTGTTCCACCACAAAATAGCAAACAAAAGATCAATAGTACTATGCAGAACAGTTGACCCTTGATACAAGTAATTTTTGCAAATCGTGAATTTCACTACTGTCCAGTGACCTAGAAACTGACTCATGACCTTGCAATCTTACACATTTGAAAAAACAATGATAAATCTCCCCAAAGTAAACTCTAGCTAGTTCCACAAAAAACAGTAGTGTAAGAGTAGAAACAATGTAGTCATGTTATACAGTACCTAATGTAATCTTTAATGCAGGCGGAGGTCTGTGTTATCAGATGGTCAATATTTGTGCAAGGAAAGACTGTGTAAAACTGTATTTTATTAAAATCTGTAAAGGAGGAGAGGGGGCCAGGAGGTCTGGAATGAGAGTTGTTGGATTAATAGTGGTGACAGAGATCTGGAACTGTTGAGTGGAATTGTCACAAAAGGAAATATTGCCAGCCTAGCTATCTGGCATTTTGTAAAAAAAATATATGTCATTTGTGAATATTAATATGATTTATATACAAGTGTGACAGAAGGAGATACTGCCAGCCCAGCTACCTCGAATTTTGTAAGTGGTTATGTGTCATTTGTGAATGCCAACATGCTTCATGTAAGATGCTTGTGCTACAGCTGTATTATAACTGTATGTTATGTACTGAGGTAAGATGTAACCACAGCATGCCCTGCTGGCTTAGAACAAAAATGTATATAAACTATTGCAATGGTGTAAATGTATATGTTTTAACAGTGGGAACTAGAACATAGAGGGTTAACTTGCAAAACTTCAAGAAAACAGTTGAAATTAAATTGTTTTATGATTCTGCTATAAAAGTTAGTTTCAATGCAGCAAGGAGACAGGATGTCAAGATCTAGGGTGACTTGTGCATTGTTTTGTAAGTGTTTTATTATTTTATGTCTTCCAGCAGTTGCAAATATCTGAGAGAGATGTATTTTCACAGGGTGATGCTAAAATCCTGATAGTTTCTGAGAATGGGGTGTTAGCTTGGGAACCAAAATCAGGTGACAAAAAGTGATGTCATCCAAGCCACCCCAGCAATAATATATGATATTAATTTAAGTACTCTCTGAGAGGGGGGGGCATTTTGTATCTGTCTTTTGATCTGACAGCAACATCAGCTAGGAGATCCTTTCATCACACTTGCCTTGCTGTAAGTTTCTAAGGCATAGTAACTCTTTTAGATTCAGATAGGAATGTAGTGAAGTATAGCTTAGATGTTTTCTTTATTTGAGACTGTCCTGCAATGTTGTTTTAAATATTTCCTGTGATTTTGAAGTTACTGTGATGATTTACTGAGTATTTTCTTGTTCTTTTATTATTTATTATTAAATATATTTAAACCTAACTTTGTGGCTGATATTTGTGACACATATTTAAGCTTTTAGGGTACTTGCTCTATTTGGTGACACTGTACAGGCCACTCCTAATAGCCTGGCTCTTGGTCAAACTACCATTTGGATTAATAGTAACATTACACAGTAAGATTGGACACCCTTTGCTAAGGGCCTTAAAGTAGCTGATAATGAGTTGGCTGGTGGCAGTGATAATTACCTTATAGTCTGGGCAGAAGGGAGTATAGCTAGTAAACATGTGCCAGCCTTTCCCAGGTGTGTGTGTGTGTGTATGTGTGTGTGTGTGTGTGTGTGTGTGTGTGTGTGTGTGTGTGTGTGTGTGTGTGTGTGTGTGTGTGTGTGAGCTACTTGTGCAGGGATACGAAGCACTGGTTGGACAGAGAGGGTGCTGGAGGTCTTAGCTTGGCCACTCAGCTGTGATCTCAACTCTATAGATGTGCCATTGGGGAGTCTTATTGGGGATATAGAGAAAGAGGGAGAAACCATCCTCAGACTGACTGTGGTCTCTTGTGTGCTCTTAAGGGAAACTGCACTTTACTGTGTGTGTAGTTGTCATCCTCCCAGTGTCTACGTCCACCACTGTTGCCAGTGGTAAAGATTGAGGCTCCTTGATTACTGGGCCAGTGCAGGGGTGTCACATATTAATTGGTGGGCAGTGGTGGGATATCCACATCACCTATTAATTGGCTTGTAGTGGTGGGATATCCACATATTAGGATTAATTAGTGTGGATATTGAATTCCTGTAGCCTGTAAACAGTGGTCACTAAGGAAGGTGTTTATACTCTCAGTCAGCCACACAGTGAACATTTAGAGTTCATATCACAATTGTTTTATTTTTTTATTAGCTTAGTTAGTCAGGAAGAGCAGGCAAGGATGTCAGCAGAGGAGTATGGCAAGCTGACAAGGAGCCAGTTGGCTGAGATGTGCCAAGCCAAAGGACTGGTGCATGCTAACCTGACTAAGCAGAAATTATTGCAGCCTTGGACACAGCTGCATCACAGATCAGCAATCAGGAGGACAACCGGGCTGGCCTTGGAGATGTACAACTCTCAGAAAATGGACAGTTCAACCTTTCCACAGAGGATGTATACATTTGTCTGATGTTAAAGAGACTTGAATTGGAGGCCAAATGTTTAGAAATAGAATCATCAGAGAGACTGTGGCAGGAGAAACAACTGGAAATTAGAAGCAGCAGAGAGACTGAGATGCTAGGAAGCTGAAGAGAATGTGAGACAGAGGCAACATGAAAAGGAGATGCTTACTCTTCACCAGGGTCATGGAGGTAATGGGGAAGGGAGTAACCAAACCCCAGAAGCCACAAAGGTCAGTAAATTTCTTCTACAATTTACAGAGGGTGATAATTTTGATAGTTTCATTCATATGTTTGAAAGAGTATGTAAACAGTATGTTGACCAAGAGCTCTGGGTATGGTTCCTGACCCTCTTACTCCACGGAAAAGCTGTAACTGCTATTTCTAAATTGTCTGATACTGATTGCTTAAATTATAATACAGTCAAAAAGTGTTTGTTAAAATGTGTTAAGTTAACACCTGAAGCTTATAGGAAAAAGTTTTGTGAGCATAGATGTAAGGCAGATGAAAGTATGTGTGAATATATTGCTGAACTAAGTGCTTATTTTCATAGGTGGGTGAGTGGAGGCCATGTCATCCCTTTCGAAGGGCTGGCAGACTTTTGGTGAGGGAACAAGCCCTTAGCACTTTGCCTGAGGACATGAGAATCTGGTTAACAGATAGAGAATGTAACACAGTAGATGAGTTGGGGGGAAAGGGAGACCTATACCTAGCAAGCAGGGCATCACTGCACAGGAAATGGATACCCAGTACTGCTCATGGCTCTGAGGGAACCCATGGTGGGCAGCCTAGACCACCCCAACAGAGTCCACCAGTAGCAGGGATGGCACTAGTCCAGGTGCATGTCCAGGACCAAGAGTTGAATGTTTTAAATGCAACCAGTGGGGCCATGTAGCATATAGATGTCCACAGAGGCAAGGTGGGGAACAAAAGGTGGGAGAGCCAGTAAGTGGGAATGACAAAATGCCAGCAGTAAGTTGTCTTGAGACAACAAGGGTACCAAACTACCACAACAGGTTGCAACCTATCTTAGTGGATGGGAAAGAGGCCACTGATAAGAGAGACACAGCCTCTGAATTAACCATTGTGAAGCCTGAAATGGTTAAAAAGGAGTACTACTTTCTTGGGCAGTCTACTCCAGTCAGAGCTTTAGGAGGAACCCCATTCCAAATACCTTTGACTAGGGTTCACCTTGACTGGGAGGGTAGAAAATGAAGCCAGCAAGTAGGTGTGTTTGAGGATATCCCTTCAGATGTCCTGATAGGGAATGATTTTAATAATGCAGTACCTTGTGTGCCTGCAGTTACACACGGTCAGGCTTGGAGACAAGCATGTGGGTCTGGTAGCCTGGGGGACACCCAGAGAGACCGCACACTTGCAGCCAGGACTGGTGAGGTGATTACTTCAGGGTGAGAGCTACCCTGTAGCAATGAGACTGAAGGTGAACCACAGCTGCTTGTAGATACTGATGTTCCCTTGGACAGAGTGACTGCAAGGGCAGAGGTGAGTAGTAGTAGTAGTACCCAGGCTGACAGTGAGGCACCGCTGTCAGAGGATACAAGACTTCCTGTGGAAGGGGAACTGGGAAGGGTTACCAAGAGAGAAGAGTTGAGACAGGCTCAGCTCTCAGACCCTACATTACAAAGCCTGAAGGAGATAGCCAGTGAGGCATCTGATGTTCAAGAGAAGGGGGAATCTGTATACTGGGGCAGAGGGCTACTGTATAGAGAGTCGACCCCTGAGGGAGGGCTAGAGGGTGAGAGCATACAGCAGTTGGTAGTGCCTAGAGCCTACCATCTGGCACTTCTAGCCATAGCCCATGATATTCCCTTTTCAGGTCATAGGTTCATTGGTACATAGGTTGGTACTAGGCTATCAGCCCTAGGGCCTATACAAGCCTAGCCATAACAATTCCCTGGCTATTTCTTCCCACATTATTTACTTTCCTGGACCCCTGTCTAGCAGGGTGACTGACGTGATCCCTGGGGTGAATTTCCTTTCTCCCATCCAATCGTCAAGGTTCCTCTTGAAGAGGTCCAAAGAGGCACTCTGCTTGACATGTATGGGCAATCTATTCCAGAGTCTGGGGAGTCTCTGGGTCAGGAACCTATCCCTCCAGCATGTTTTGTTTATTGTGATGACAAGGTTTAGATCCCTGGAGCATGTAGCTCTGAGGGATTGGGATTTCTTTAAGTGTAGCATGTCCAACAGCTCTGGGTTTGACATGGCCTTGTATTTTAAGCAGAGATCGCCTCTGAGTAGACAATATGCGACAGAGTATAGCTGGAGTTTTTTAAGGCGATCAGCGTAGGGCATCTGCTTTAGGCCTGTGATTCTTTTAGTGAGGTATTTCTGAGGCCTTTCCAGTTGTTGCAGATGTCTTGAGAGGTACATACCAAATGGAGCGTTGTATTCTATAATGGGTCTAATGAGGGATGAGTACAGTGGGACAATGACCTCCTTTTTTCTGGAGGAAAAGCCCTTCGTGATGAGGTGTGCCACTTAGAAGGATTTCCTGACTGTTGTGGCGATGTGGTTATCGAAGGTGAGACCACTGTCCACCTGTGTCCCTAAGTGTCTTATCACAAGAGGGCAGAAAGCATACCAAGAGATGTATTATGCAGAACTTGTATTGGCCTGGGGTTTCCAGAGATGTAACAGGGCACTTCAGGACCTATGAGCAGTGCCAAAAGGTAGGCAAGGCAGGAGACAAGGTCAAAGCTCCCTTGAGGCCTTTGCCTGTAATTGAGGTGCCATTTCAGAGGATAGCTATGGATAGTTTGGGGCCTCTGAGTACCCCAAGTTCCACAGGGAAGAATTATATTCTAGTGGTAGTAGATTATACTACCAGATACCCTGAGGCAGTGGCATTATTCTCCATTGAGGCAGAAAAGGTGGCAAATGCCTTGTTAGAGATTTTCAGCAGGGTAGGTTTCCCAAAAGAAATACTGACTGACAGAGATGCCAATTTCATGTCAGACCTGCTGGGTTGTCTGTGGAAGCACTGTCAGGTGAAGCACCTAAAGACCACCCCCTACCATCCTCAGACTAATGTTCTGGTTGAGAGGTTAATCCCTACACTCAAGACCAAGCTACAGGCATTTGCAGACCAGCTTAAGAGGGAGTGGGACAAATATTTGCCCCCTCTGTTGTTTGCTTACAGGGAGGTGCCCAGGAATCCACAGGTTTTTCACTCTTTGAGGTGCTGTATGGGCATAGGGTGAGGGGACCTCTAGATTTAATTCATGATGATTGGAAAGGTGGGTGTGAATCCCACAAGGGGTCTGTTGTGGCATATGTCCCAAACCTCACGACAAGGCTCAGGGAGCTCATGGGCCTGGTCCAGGATAACCTGGCAGAGGCCCAACAGCAGAAAAGGGTCTGGTATGACCGGAATGCTCAAGCTAGAGAGTATGCTGCAGGGTAGCAGGTAATGCTTCTCATTCCTGTCAGACACAACAAGCTGCAGGCAGCTTGAGAGGGACCCTTCAAGGTGGTAAGGAAGATCAGTGATGTTAACTACATGGTGGAACTGCTAGGGAGGAGGCAGGGGCACTAATTGTACCATGTTAACATGGTGAAACTTTGCCATGATAGGGAGGCCCCTTGTGCTGATTTGCAGTGGATGCCAGGGGGAGTCTTGGGGGGGGGGATCTGGTGACTGATCTCCTCAGTGAGCCTTGGACTGACACCTCAGTGGAATGGGTACCAATGTCCTAGCAGCTATCCCCTACCCAGATTCAAGAAATCCGAGCAGTGTTAAAGGAGTTTGGGGCATGTTCACTGGGAAACCAGGGTGCACCCACCTGGTGCAACACCATGTGGATAACGGATGCTAAAGGCCTATTAAGCAGGCCCATTATAGTGGGAGAGTCAAACAGACTCTGAGTGAGGAGATATGGGAAATGTTGGAACTAGGCATAATTCACAAGTCCAGCAGTCCCTTGGCCTCCCCAGTGGTGTTGGTACCAAAGAAGGATGGCAGCACCAGGTTCTGTGTGGACTACAGGAAATTAAATAGTCACACAGAGTCAGATGCTTACCCCATGCCTAGGACAGATTAAGCCCTGGAGCAGCTGGGCGGGGCTAAGTATCTTATCACTATTGATCTTACCATGGGTTACTGGCAGGTGCCCTTGACTCCCAGCGCTAGAGAGATGTCAGCCTTTGTGACTCTTTTCAGGTTGTATGAGTTCATGAAGATGCCCTTTGGGATGAAAAAGGCCCCAGCAACTTTCCAGAGGCTGTTAGATCATATCCTAGCAGGAGCAGGAGATTTCACCCTTGCGCTTACCTGGATGATATTGTCATCTACAACCATTCCTGGGGAGAGCACCTTCAGCATGTCAGGCAGGTGCTGTGCAGACTAAAGAGGGCAGGGCTGACCATTAAGCCCAGCAAATGTCAGGTGGGTATGGCAGAGGTCTCCTACCAAGGACATAGAGTGGGTAGTGGTAAGATCAGTCCAGAACCTGCCAAAGTGGAAGCCATTCAGGCATGGCCTGCCCTGTTACTGAAAAGCAGGTGACGGCATTCTTAGGGACAGCAGGGTACTACAGAAAGTTTGACTCCAATTATAGTACCATAGCTGCTCCTCTTACAGACCTGACAAGGAAAAACAAGCCAGATAAGTTAGTGTGGACCCCAGCATGTGAGCAGACATTCCAGGAGCTTAACAGAGCTTTTGGAGGACCCCCTGTGTTAGCCAGTCCAGATTATAGCAAATAATTTGCTGTGCAGGTGGATGCTTCAAACCATGGAGTGGGGGCTGTACTCAGTCAGGTTTCCTCAAAGGGAGAAGAGCACCCAGTGGTATATCTCAGTCATAGGCTCCAACCAAGGGAGGAATGCTATGCAGCTGTAGAAAAGGAATGTCTAGCCATAGTGTGGGCACTGTAGAAACTTCAACCTTATCTGTAGGGAAGAAAATTTACTGTAGTTACAGACCACAATCCCTTAACATGGCTACATCGAGCCACCTAGCAAAATGCCAAGTTACTAAGGTGGAGCCTAGGGTTCCAGGCATATGATATGACAGTGCCGCACCATAGTGGGGTTAGCAATCCCAATGCAGATGGGCTCTCAAGACAGGGAAGGTGGTAAGGTATTCCCAGATATACTCACCCTTTCAAGCTGTGTTTCTCAAAGGTCACTTGAAAAACTAGCTTGTTTTTTTGGGGGGGTGGTGTCACAAAAGGAAATATTGCCAGCCCCGGTATCTGGAATTTTGTAAAAAAATGTATGTCATTTGTGAATATTAATATGATTTATATAGAAGTGTGACAGAAGGAGGTACTGTCAGCCCAGCTATTTGGAATTTTGTAAGTGGTTATGTGTGATTTGTGAATGCCAACATGCTTCATGTAAGATGCTTGAGCTACAACCATGTTAGAACTGTATGTTATATATCATTATATATGTTATATATAGCTGAATCTAGCTTTGTTTGTATGCTTGTTGTTTGTTTGCTTGTTATTTCCCAGAAACGCTAATTCCACCTAAAACGCGGCTTTTCAGTGCTACTGTGGATCCCTAGTGATATCTGCATTGCTTACTGTACTTATTTCCTTGTTTCACTTGAAAGAAAGTTACTGTTTGTCATTTTTGCATTTAAGTTACCTGTAACACATTGCATTTAAGATACCTGTCACTTGCTCACTAAAGCAATTATATAAGTCAGCACTAAAAAATTAAAAACACTACACCCTCACAAACTCCCCTTGAGTACCTTGTTCCCCATTGGCCCTTTTATTTCAATTATAAAGGAATTCCCAATACTATTCTAGCATGTCCAAAGGTCAGTTGTCAATCTCCTCTCTGGTCCAGCTGGTGAATCTGGGAATCTTGAGGCAATCTTACAACTGCCTCATGTACACAGACAACCCTCTCCTCCTCCCAACAAATTCCAACACATGTGAGAGATGCAACCATATAGCCATACTGGTGGCTAAGCTCTCTCAACTCAGTACTGGCGAAACCAGTCAGGAGGAGAAGGAAACCACACTCACTACAATTCTAGTCTCACATAGACCTACCATGACAGCAAACCAAACACATAAACACACAAAAACATACTCGGAGGCTCTAAATAAAAATCTGCCTAAGCAGCAGAGACCTCCAAAGCAGACACCCAAGCAACCGCTACCCCAAAACAAAACACGTGCAACACATAGCTCACAAAGCCAGTGTGCCAAACAGTCACAGCCCTTAAGGCTAAACAACACACATGATACACTTGTAATAGGTGACTCTATCATCAGGCACACTGACATCCCGCTCACCAGGCTGAACAAGGAGAAGGTCATGGTGAGCTGCCTGTTGGGCGCTAGGATCCGCCACATAACACAAGCAC
This sequence comes from Protopterus annectens, assembly GCF_019279795.1. Taxonomy (NCBI): domain Eukaryota; kingdom Metazoa; phylum Chordata; order Ceratodontiformes; family Protopteridae; genus Protopterus; species Protopterus annectens. Next base: position 716,380,098 of record NC_056736.1, on the reverse strand, counting down.
TCAGGTCACTCCAAGGCAAGTACAAATAGGACTCAGTCATTGTCTATGCTGGTGTGAATGACCTGAGGTGTACCTCCCTGGACTACATGAAAAGAGATATAGAGGAGCTCTCTCAGCATGTAGCCCAGGCCGGTATGATCCTGACCTTGAGTAGCATCTTACCCTCACCAAGAATGATGCCACAATATGAAGACAAGATGATCAATTTCAACAATTGGCTTAAGTATTGGTGTCATTCAAATGGGATCCAATGCCTGTCAGCCTGGGATGACATGCTCGACAAGCCACGATGCTTCGCTAGGGACGGCTTACACCTGTCACCCCTGGGCTTTTGGATATTGGCAAAGGCTCTTGCTATCCCCATAGTGCCTTTTTTAGGCAAGGCTCAAAAGACAAACCCACCTCCATAGGTATCACAAGGGATAAGAAACTAAGAGTAATGCTACTCAACGCCAGAAGTCTAAACCTCAAGATGCACGCACTCAAAACTCTCCTTAGCATGGAGAACATCGATATCTGTACAGTAACAGAAACCTGGTTCAAGGCTCCCGAGAGCACCCCAGCACTACCAGGTTATACCTCATACCATGCTTTTCGGCCCCAAAACTTGGACCGAACCACAAAAGGAGGGGGAGTATCAATATTCGTCAAAGATACCCACACCTCCAGGTTGGTGGCACAGCACAAAGCATCAGAGACTATCCATGTGCAACTAACAGTGGGTAAAACTGCTTTCCAGTTTATAGCCTGCTACAGACCACCCTCCCAAACCCAGGAACCCCATTCAGCCTACCTGAGAACACTGGAAAATATGAAGGTCTCCCCAAACACCATTATATTGGACGACTTCAACTACCCAAACATAGACTGGGAGCATTACTCTAGCTCCAACACCCTAGCCCAAAGGTTCCTAGAATTTATAAACTCAAATGCTATGGTACAACTTGTTACCACTCCCACAAGAGGGGAAAACATACTGGACCTGATCATCACCAACATGGGGACTCTATACTCCAGACCAGAAGTGTATCCCTCACTGGTAAGATCAGACCATAAACTAATCTCATTGGATATTCACATCCCGACTCCACCCCCTGCCCTGAAAACCACAGTGAAAAACTTCTCTAAAGCAAATTTCACACTCCTCAAAACCGAGGCGGAATCCTTCAAAGCCCCCGGGCCTGTGGAAAATACGGCCCAGACCGCAGAATCCTTTATAAACACATTCTATGAACACTTTCAGGAATGCATGGATCATGCAATCCCAAATAAAACCAAGACCCAATCCTCCAAAGGCAGACGTCCTGTCTGGTGGACCCCAGCCATAAACAAACTACACAATAGAAGGAGGAAGCTACTAAATGATAGAGCAAAATCCCAAAAAGGGAAGGCATCTCTGATCAGTATTAGCAAAAAACTATGGGCACTCATAAAATCGTCTAAGGCCAGCTTCGAGAGAAAAATTGCACAGGACACTAAGGATAATCACAAGGCTTTCTTTAGTTATGTTAGGAACCTGGGTGGGAATTCCCAGATATGCTCAGAATTAGTCCAAAATGACAAAAAATACACCGAACCCACAGACATTGCCAACATCCTAGCTGACAGGTTCAGCGCAACCCCCCCCCCTCACCAAAAGGGCAAATATCTATCCCAGTAGAGTGCTGCCCCCCTGACATCTCAGATGCTCAGGTAAGAGCCGCCCTCTCCAAAGCAAAAAACACAGCATCAATGGGACCAGATGGTGTCCCGGGCTGTGTCTTACATGAACTCCAAGAAGAGCTAAACCCAAACATAAAACTACTGTTCAGTCTCAGCCTTACTACAGGATATGTACCCAAAGAGTGGCGTACAGCAACAGTGGTCCCTCTCCACAAAGGTGGTGCCTCAACGGATCCTTGAAACTATCGCCCCATAAGCCTGACTAGCTTGGTCTGCAAAGCTATGGAAAGGATCATCATGGACCTCATAAATAAATATATTGGGGACCTACAGACACTGGATCCTACCCAGTTCGGCTTTGTTAAGAGCAGATCCTGCCTCTTAAACCTGGTTGATTTCTTTGAAACAGTCACCAAGGCCATTGACGAGGGGAAGGTGGTCCACACAGCCTACCTGGACCTCGCAAAAGCCTTCGATACAATACTCAACTCAGGCATTATAGATAAGCTCACCAGCTTAAATATAAACCCCTATGTCACTAGATGGGTTGCAAACTGGCTCAAGGACAGAACCCACATGGTTAGAATTGCTAGAGCCATGTCAGACTCCAAACCAGTTACAAGTGGCGTCCCACAAGGCTCAGTCCTGGGACCTCTCTTGTTCGGTGTATATTTCTCAGAGGTACAGGCTAACGCGGAAGGACTGTGGCTGACCAAGTTCACAGATGACTGCAAACTGGGTGCCATAATCGACTCTCCAGCCGACACAAGCATCCTCCAAAAGGGCCTCATAGAAACAGACAACTGGTGCCAGAGCCTTGGCCTCAAGCTAAATGCCAAAAAGTGTATAGTCATCCCCTTTGGCAAAAACAAAGTGCCCACAAATTACCACATAGGTGGTAATCCATTAAGTACAGAAGAAGTAATTAGGGACCTGGGGACCCAAGTTGATATCAATCTCTCATTTGATAACCACGTGGCCAAAGTGGTTAGAAAAACATTTTATATAGCCCACCTAATCATGAAGGGATTCACATCTAGATCAGGGGAGGTCATTGTGCCTCTTTACTCATCCCTCATCAGGCCCATAATTGAGTACAATGCCCCTTTTGGAATGTACCTTACCAGTTACCTGCAGCAAATGGAAAGACCCCAAAAGTACCTCACCAAGAGGATCAAAGGGCTCAAACAGATGCCATATGCTGCCCGGTTAAAGAAACTCCAGCTCTACTCAGTGGCATACCACCTGCTCAGAGGCGATCTGTGCCTGACGTATAAAGCCATGTCCAACCCAGAATTAATGGACATGCTGCACCTCAGAAAATCCAAATCCCATCGAGCTACGTGCTCGAGAGACTTGAACCTCAGCACTGAAATACATAGGACATGCTGGAGGGACAGATTCATAACCCAGAGGCTCCCTTCACTCTGGAATAAAATCCCAGTCCAGGTTAGGCAGAGTCCCTCATTGACTCTCTTCAAGAGGAATCTTGATGAGTGGATGGGAGATCGTAGGTTTACCCCGGGTATCACTTCTGTGTCATTGTTAGACAGAGGGACAGTATACTAACATCGAAAAAGGGCATAGCAAAATTAATTTAAAATGGGTGGCGAAAGCCAAACGCACTCTGGCTAGGCTTATAAATGCCCTAGGGCAGATAGCCTAGTATGAACCTATGAACCTATGAACCTATGAGCCTATATACTGAGGTAAAATGTAACCATAGCATGCCCTGCTGACCTAGAACAGAAATGTATATAAACTATCACAATTGTGTAAATGTATATGTTTTAACAGTGGGAACTAGAACATAGAGGGTTAACTTGCAAAACTTCAAGAAAATAGTTGAAATTAAATTGTTTTATGATTGTGCTATAAAAGTTAGTTTCAATGCAGCAAGGAGACAGGATGTCTAGAACTAGGATGCCTTCTGCATTGTTTTGTAAGTGTTTTATTGTTTTATGTCTTCTAGCAGTTGCAAAGATCTGAGAAATGTGTATTTTTGACAGGGAGGTGTTAAAATGCTGATAGTTTCTGACAATGGGGGTTTAGCTTGGGAACTAAAGTCAGGTGACAAAAAGTGATGTCATCCAAGCTAACCCAGCAATAAAATTTCATATTAATTTAAGAACTCTCAGGGGGGGGGTTGTATCTCTCTTTTAACCTGACAGCAACATCAGCTAGAAGATCCATTCACCACACTTGCTTTGCTGTAAGTAAGTTTCTAGGGCATAGCAATTCTTTTAGATTCAGATAGGAATATAGTGAGATGTAGCTTAGATGTTTCTTTATTTATTTGAGACTGTCCTGCAGTGTTGTTTTAAATATTTCCTGTGATTTTGAACTCTGAAGTTACTGTGATGATTTACCGAGTATTTTTGTGTTTTATTATGTATTATTAAATATATTTAATCCTATCTTTGTGGCTGATATGTGTGAGATATATTTAAGTTCTTAGGTACTTGCATATCTTTTTGGTGACACTGTACAGGCCACTCCTAATAGCCTGGCTCTTTTTCAAACTACCATTTGGATTAATAGTAACATTACACAGTAAGATTGGACACCCTTTGCTAAGGGCCTTAAAATAGCTGATAAAGAGATGGCTAGTGGCAGTGATAACTCTCTTATAGTCTGGGCAGAAGGGGGCATAGCTAGTAAAACTGTGCCAACCTTTCCCAGGTGTGTGTGTGTGTGTGTGTGTGTGTGTGTGTGTGTGTGTGTGTGTGTGTTTGTTTGTGTATAAATCAAATCTCAAAGTGTGTGTATGTGTCAGCTACTTGGCCATGGACACGAAGCCCTGGTTGGACAGAGAGGGTGCTGGATTTCTTAGCTTGGCCACTCAGCTGAGATCTCAACTCTGTAGCTGTGCCAATGGGGAGTCTTATTAGGGATCTGGAGAAAGAGGTAGAAACCATCCCCAGACTGACTCTGGTCTCTGTGTGCTCTTAAGGAAAATTGCACCTTACTCTGTGTGTATTTGTCATGCTCCCAGTGTGTACATCCCTGACTGTTGCCAGTGGTGAGGATTGAGGCTCCTTGATTACTGGGCCAGTGCAGGGGCATCACAGGAGTTACCATATTGCAGAGATGGAAATCTAAGCCAATCGCAGATACAGTTACTACAGATGGCATTTCATCTGGAGCCAATTAGCATATGTGTATGTACCTGGGTCAGTGTAGGTAAGCACAAATATAAAGAGTACTGTACAATTTTTTTACTGCTTTTAAGGTAAACACCTCTGTAATGTAAATAAACCTTCCAAATAGAATCGCTAAATTCATAGGAGAGTGTGGTTATTCCACAATTCACTGCTGTGCTTAGAACTTAATATGAGGAGTTTTTTGTTGGTGTGTATTTTAAACTGCTGATGTTATTTTAATGTGGGGGCAAGTTTATGGAGGAGATAAAATACCACAGTGGACCTTTCCCCAATGCTACAGAAAGATCTTAATAGAGAAAAACAAAGTTTAGAGATGTAGCTTGAGACAAAGGTTAAAGCACTTTTAAAAAAGTAAATAGTGAGTATTTTCTTTGCAGGTAAACACAGGCGCAAAGCAGAAGACATGTTTGTCTGCTTATTTCATGGTAGTTTTGGAGTCAGTAGCTGAGATTGCAGGCTCTTTACAGACCAAGATGTAATGATTCAAGGAGAACAGTCAGGCAGTTGGGAATGGCTTCTCAAAAAACTTGTTTCAGTTCCCAACTGTTTGGCTGAAGGGGAGGTAAAATCTGTGGTAGTTTCAGACTCAGTAACTAAAATGAAAGTATAGTGGTGGAACAACAGATAAAAAAAAAATCACAGTCCCGAAAACATAGAGTGCTCTTAATGTATATGGCAGTGAGCTGGTTATGTCATTTATGCATGCAAAAAAAATGTCTATGATTGTTTCCTGCCTTTCCTGTGGGTAGTTTAGTTCGGATACAGATTTGCTGTGTCCAGGACTGTTTGTGGGATTCTGAGCCCACAAGCCTTTCTGTGCTGGAGGGAAGCCTTCTAGCTTAATTTTGTTTCTTAGAACTAGCCAGTTTTTTTAGTTTCAGCACTCAAGTCTGTTTGTTTGAGCTCAGCACTTGTTCAGAACTTGTTGTAAGCACTAAATAAGCTACAAATTACTACAACACTCAACTTTCCTCACTTGTCTAGAGGAAAACAGTTTCTAGTACTTAACAAATAAGCACCTCTCCAGGCATGCCTAAGGGTCAGCTCCCGGTGTTTTCTCCTGTCTACCTGATGAATCTGGGCATCTTGGGGCAATGCAGCAATTGCCTCATGTACACAGACAACCCTCTCCTCCTACCACCCAACACTATAACCTGTGAGAGATGCACTTATATAGCCAAACTGGAAGCAAACCTCTCTTCACCCATGACTGGACTAGACAGTCAAGAGGAGAAGGTAAACAATTGCACCACACCACACTCATCACATAGTCCCTCAAAACCTACACCACCAAAACACACACATAGAAACAAAAAACACACACCTACATTCATGTAGGCTCTCAGTAAAAACCTGCCCAAGCAACAGGGACCTCCAAAGCAAAAACACAAGCAACCGCCACCCCCAACACAACCCAAATGACACATAGCCCACAAATTCAGTGTGCTACTCAACCACAGCCCATAAGGCATAATAACGCAACACTCTAGTCATTGGTGACTTTATAGTCAGGCATACTGATGTTCCACTCACCAGGCTAAACAAGGAGAAAGTTACTGTCAGCTGCCTGTCAGGTGCCAGGATCCACCACATAAAGCATGCACTCAGGTTACTCCACAACAAGTACAAATATGACTCTGTCATTGTCCATGTTGGTGTGAATGAACTGAGATGTACCTCCCTGGACTATATGAAAAGTGACATGGAGGAGCTGTCCGATCTTGTAGCCCAAGCAGGTATGACCCTAGCCCTGAGTAGCGTCCTGCCATCACCAAGAATGATGCCATGGTACAGGGACAAAATGATTGACTTCAACAATTGGCTAAGCTTCTGTTGTCATTCTAGGGGGATCCAGTATCTGTCTGCCTGGGATAGCATGATCGACAGACCATGATGCTTTGCCGGAGATGGCTTGGACCTGTCACCCCTGGGATTCCGGATACTGGCTAAGGCTCTAGCCACCCCTATAGTGCCTTTTTTAGGCAAGGTTCAAATGATAAATTCACCACCGTAACAGGTACAAGCAAGCAAAATCTGATGGTATTGCTGCTCAATGCTAGAAGTTTAAACCTCAAAATGCACTCACTCAAGGCACTCCTTAAAATGGAGAACATCGACATCTGTGCAGTGACAGAGACCTGGTTCAGGGCTCCAGAGAGTACCCCTGCATTACCAGGCTATAATTCATACCACATCTTTCAGCCACCTAACCTGGACCAAAACACTAAAGGTGGAGGCATGTCAATATTCATTAAGGATATCCACACCTCCAGGCTAATTGTTCAGCATAATGCATCCGAGATTATCCAAGTGCAACTAACTCTGGGTAAGACCGCACTCCAAATTGTAGCTTGCTAAAGATCCCTCACCATGCCCCAGGATTCCCACTCCTCATTTCTTGATACAGTGGAAAATATTAGGGTACAACCTAACACCCTAATAATGGGCGATTTCAACTACCCCACCATTAACTGTGAAAACTACTCGTACCAACTCTTGTGCTCAACGTTTTCTGGAATTCATAAATTTCAGTGCCTTGGATCAACTTATCCACACCCGCACCAGGGGCAGCAGTATCCTAGACCTGGCTATTACCAACATGGGCAACCGGTGCTCCACACCAGAGGTCAATTCCTCATTGGTCAAATCCGACCACAAGCTAATCACCCTAGACACCCACATCCCTCCCCCAACCCCCATTAGGGAAACCACCGTAAAAAATTTCTCCAAAACCAACTTCACGGTTAAGTGGCAAACTTCACAACAGCCATGCTGATGGACAACAGAGGTACGACTGCTGAATCCTACACAAATGCACTTTATAAGCACTTACACAAGTGCATGGATCATGCAATCTCTAACAGAACCAAGATGCTATCTTCCAAAAACAGGAAGCCAATCTGGTGGTCTCCTGCCATAAACAAGCTCTACAATAGAAGAATGAAACTGTTGCAAAAAAGAGTAAAATCCCATGATTGGAGGAACTCCCTGGTCAGCCTCAGTAAGAAGCTGAGATCCCTCATAAAATCCTCCAAAGCAAGTTGCGAAAACAAAATCGCCACTGACTCTAAAAGCAGCCACAAAGCATTCTATAGCTATGTCAAGAATCTCAATGGCAACACTCAAATCTGCTCTGAGTTACAGCACAATGGCACTAAATATACAGAACCAACTGATATTGCCAACATCCTGGCAGATAGGTTCAGTGCTAACTTTACCCCCCTCTCATCCCCTAAAGGGCCCATCTGTATACCAGAAGAATGCAAAGCTCCTGTAATCATGGCTCACAGGTAAAAAACACACTCTCCAAAGCCAAG